>NW_027361725.1:21437500-21582500 GCF_039654945.1 Dendrobates tinctorius
CTGTAGTGTCGCACCTGGACACATGGAAGTCTGTCCACACTCTGCCAGACTTCCTCACAGTCTCTCTCACATGTGCCAAACACCTTAATTACATAGCCCTGTAACCACACCCATAGGTGAGGTATGGATCACATGAGCTGGTCACATGGTCAGGACTTCACCACATGTCCTGAACATACACATATCTTCAGGCAAAACGGAGTACATTCCGCACCCAGTGCACTAAATGACATCTTTAGTGCTCATGTACACTATAGGCAAAATACTCCGGGTTGCATCGCAGGGAGCATCCCTCCATGTGACATATCTCCCATTAACCACGCGATCACCTGTCACACCACATATCCCCCTCCTCTGCCTAAAGCCGTGGGGCTTGGCACTTTCTATTACTCGACCAGAGATCCTTCTTGGTCGTCTCTGCCAGTCAAATCGTCTATCAAAGTCAGGCCCTGCTAGTGAACTCTTCAGTAGGCGTCCCTTATCCGACTCTGTCTTGTTCTTTGATAAAGATGGGCCCACGTCAGACCACCCGCATCCCTGGCGGTCAGTATGGTGTTGCGACTCCCTTGCCCCCATACCTCTTGTCTGGACTGACTCTTTGTCACCACGTCTTCTACAGGGTCTCCTGCCTAGGTCACTCAGCTCTGAGCTAACTGAGGCATCACTACTTCCTCTTCCATCAGGCCACCTACTGTCCTCTCTCTGCTGGCCATTTCTCCTAAGGTCTATAAGGTCCCGAGAGCAGCCCTTCCATTTATCTCTATGTACTCTCTTATCTCCATCTTTAGGACTTCCAGTCTTAAGTGAACCTCTTTGTCTTTCTATACCGCGAGTTGAAGGAGGCGGCCATCTTCTTTCCATTTCCTCCAGCTCTCTACTGATCTGCTTCCTCTCAAGTCTTAGCTGCTCTACTTCTTTCAGGTATGACAGGCGATACTCCAGGAGCATCCGGATATTCCCAAGGCTCTCCATGGACCCAACAATGAGGAATGGAACCATCCCATCTTCATCCTTGTCCTGGGCTTCGTCATCAGCCGGAATCCTCACTCTCATCACGCCAGACCTGTTCACCATGTCCTGCATCACTTTCCCAAACCTTCCGATGACTTTCCTCACCAGACCTCCGGGCACTTGAATGATGTCTTCTGCAATGCCCTGCTGACTTTGAACTTTCCTCGCACACTCTAGACATCGAGCGGCTTCTTTTTTTCCCAACAGGATCATCTGCCTTGTGCGGAGGCATTGTAGATGCATATCCCTCAGGATAGTAACCCGCTTCCTTGTGACTTCCTTAGATGACAGTATGACCAGCTGCTTCGTCTCTGGTGCCCAGATCACACTACATGCTTCTATAGCCTTCCTAAAAGCCTCATGCACACCTTCCTCAGCACAGGCTTCCTGCATGTCTTCTGGTACTTCAATTACAACCTTGAAGGTCGTGGACTTGCTCTCATCCTGAACAGATGGCTCTGGGTTCCCTACGGACACTTCCCTCAAGATATCTGTCACGATTGGATGACTGTCTTGTGCAGCCCTTGGCTCACCATCTTCCTGAGATTTACAGTCTTCAGGACCCTTTTCCAAGATGGGCTTTGGCAGTTCTGCCTTGCTATCAGGCGGGCACGGCTGCTGTACGTCTTCGCCAATCCACTTCTCCCGTAGAAGACCTTTTCCTACTCCACTGAGTTCTTGCAGAACTTTATCTCGCTCCTCTGCCAGGTAGCGACGCTCATCCTCTCTCCTGAGAATCTCCTGTTGATACTTCTCTTGGGCCTCTCTGAGCACCTCCATATCTTCCAACAGGGTCTTGTTCATGGTTTTACACGCTGACAGGTGACCTCTGAGCTCAGAGACTTCCTTCTCCAGCTCATCCACTCTGTGCTCAGTCACTTGTCTCAGTGCTTTGCCTGCCAAGAGCTCGGATTCTAGGTGGTGCAACCGCTCCACCTGCGCGGAGTTGGCGACTTCCAGACTCGCCACCTTCAGACACACCCTCGCCAGCTGCTGACACATCTCTTCGCGCCCTTGCTCCAAGTCTCGTAGGTGCGCTTCTACCTGGGGCAAACTGTCATTACACTGGATTCGTGCTTCTGTCTGACAAAGACTGTCTTCAGCCCTAGTGGTTGCTACTGGCAATAACATATTACAGTCACGCCTGGTACCTGTGTCACACCCCACCGCATGGGAAATGTTCATGTTGCTCTCTGTTCGGGTGTCAGGTCCACTCTTTTTAATTACCACACCACTATCAGTCTCTCCCTGGTACCCGTCAGGTGACAGGTCCGTAAGTGGGGCCGACGCACTGTTCTCTCTGGTCATGCTTAACTTAGGCCTGTCAACTTTAGGAGGCGGACTTTTCACACCATTACCTCCCATACACATTATATCAACAGACACTTCTCCTTTTGTCCACCAGTCCCACAGGGCTTCTAAGTCCCGCCCTATTACCATAGTATACTGTAAGTCTGGGTCTACTGTCACTACATGGTACGTGGAACTCTCAGTCGTGTCAATGTAGAGGTATGCTGTCAAAAGTTCTTTATCGTCCCCACCAAAGCCATTCACTCTCGTCACCGTCCCAGGCAACACAGAACGTCCAGGAGTGGTTTTTAGCACAGATACCGGACTCCCAGGGTCTAACAATCCCATCACCCGTTCTCCATCCAGCCAGAAGGGGCACTGTAGTGTTGGTTCACTGACCGAGCTACTCACAGTCATCTCATCTCCCAGCCCACCATCCGTCATGTCACGAGACGTCAGGTCCGTAAGTTGGGCAGATGTCCTTCTCCTTCCGGTCAGTTCTACCTCTGACCTGTCTACGTCAGGAGCCGTCACTATCTTAGTGTCCGCTGGCCCCACAGTCGAAGCATCTCCATCGTCCGACCAAACGTCATCAAACAAAACAAAGTCCCGGCCCCTCTCCCAGGCATAGACTAAGTCCCGTGGTATCCCTCCCCCTTGGCACTCACCACCTTTGGTCCCCTCAAACACTACTCTGTCTACTGCATAGTTCACCGTGACCCCGTGTTTACAGCGAACCCTGACGTTTTTCTCGGACAGAGAGAAAGTGAGAGGAGTTCCTGTCAGAGTCACCTGATTCTCTGATTCCAGCCGACCAAAGGCTCCTTCCCGGTGCAGCATCACTGTACACATCTGTGGCCCGTCATTACTACCTGGAAAGGATATTCCACATTCTGAAAAAGACCTGCACATACACTGCGGTACTCCAGACGTACCTACTGAGTCACCCAGTGCTGTCACTTCTTCAAACTTGGCCCCTTTCTGGACCACCACCCCGCTTTGGGTTGCCGCCCCCTCCCGGGACTCCACCCCATTTTGGGTTACCACCCCAATTTGGGCCACCGCCGCCTTTGGGGACTCCACCCCTTTACGGGCTACCACCCCGATTTGGGCCACCGCCCCCTTTTGGGACTCCACCCCTTTACGGGCTACCTCCCCGATTTGGGCCACCACCCCCTTTTGGGACTCCACCCCTTTTCGGGATCTCCCCATGTCTGTCCTGCAGAACCTCTTAGGCCACAGTTCACACAGTACAGTTTTTTTTTTTTCCTTCAGGCTGGTACTGGCCCTTTAAGCACGACACCACTTCTTTCTGGCACTGCCTCAGCTCCTGCCATCGCTCACAAGCAGCTGCTGGTGTCTCTGCAGCTCCTGCTGCGTCGTCTTCGTGGACCCGCCGATCCACCGGAAGCCACTTGTCGCCCTCAAAAGAAAAAAAAAAACCCACAAAAGCGCGCCCATAGGGCCTTACCAGTGCAGGTATAATGGGTATAACGACATAATACAGGGTACTCACCCTTTATAGTTGTGTAAAGCCACAACTACTGTATCCGCTTAGATGTATGTAATAAAGCTGCAGCAGGATGGTGTAGACAGACAGCGTCTGCTACCAATGCTCAAATAGGAGATCCCAAAAAGAAAAAACATCAGGTCCCCGCGCTGCGAGACCTTCGTGAGCGTACTGAGCCACAGCAAGCACTTTCAGGATTTTTTTTTTTTTTTTGCAGAGAAGCGAGGAAAAGGGAAAAAAAAAAACACATGCACAGTCTCTCACTGACTCTGGTCAGTGCAACACGGATTCCTGTCCGTTACCTGCTGGTGTCAGCCACACAGGTTCTCGGGTACCTCTTCTCCTCATAGGCATCCCACAAATCTCCATACAGTCATTTCCTCTGACCTCGGTCAGTATTACTCACGATTTTCCATACCGTCTGTGCTCCTGGGAATCGCTGCCCGCAGTCTGTCACCAATTGTAAGGATTCGACTCGCTTAGGTGTGGCGGGAGTCAAACATGAGGCACGTTCCTTTAAAATTTCACAGGGTTTATTACTCCATAAACCAGAGACAGCACATAAACAGTCCTTAGCTGGGCTGTGTTCCCTCAGGTCCTGTGCACACAGGTCAGGGCAATGTCCAGAGCAGCGCTCTATCTGCAGCCGCAGACACAGGAAGGCTTCTCCTTCCTTGGAACACAGACCACTCTCTGTAGTGTCCCACCTGGACACATGGAAGTCTGTCCACACTCTGCCAGACTTCCTCACAGTCTCCCTCACATGTGCCAAACACCTTAATTACATAGCCCTGTAACCACACCCATAGGTGAGGTATGGATCACATGAGCTGGTCACATGGTCAGGACTTCACCACATGTCCTGAACATACACATATCTTCAGGCAAAACGGAGTACATTCCGCACCCAGTGCACTAAATGACATCTTTAGTGCTCATGTACACTATAGGCAAAATACTCCGGGTTGCATCGCAGGGAGCATCCCTCCATGTGACATATCTCCCATTAACCACGCGATCACCTGTCACACCACAATATATACAGTATATATATATATATATACATACATTCTATGTGTCTATATCTATTCTTTGGTTTCTGTTACAAACCATGTCATAGGGCTCCATTATGTGTCCATTTTGCAAGCCTGCGAGAAAATCTCGCCATACGAATTGCATACGGATGCTTACATGCGCAAAATACGCGACCACACCTTGATTACGGATGACATACGGATCACTGTTTAGGGGCCATTCATGCGTATTACGCATGTAAAATACTGACCGTATTTTGCGTCGGTTAGTGTGACCCCGGCCTTAGCCTTGCTCAAGCAGACAACTAGGGGCTGGTATTCTCCGGCTGGTAAGAGGCCATGGATATTGACCCCCAAGCCTAAAAATAGCAGCCTGCAGCTGCTCAGAAAAGGCACATCTATTAGATGTGCCAATTCCAGCACTTTGCCCAGCTCTTGCCTCTTGCCCTGTAGCGGTGGCACGTGGGGTTCATATTTGGGAGTTTATGTCACCTTTGTATTGTCAGGTGACATCAAGCCCATGGATTACTAATGGAGAGGTGTCTATAAGACACCTATCCATTACTAGTCCTATAGTTACATGGTAAATAAAGACATAGCCACAATAAAGTTCTTTATTAGAAATAAAACAAAACACAGTTTTCCATTTTTATTTAAAAACTAGCTGAAGAGTCCGGCGTTGCCCAGGCATAGTAACTAAGTGTGGTTAGTTATAACAAAAAATGGTGGCAGTTAAGGGGCCTTATTCCTCCTGCACCTCATGCTCCTTCTTTTTACACTGCCTCCTCCTGCACCTCATGCTCCTCCTTTATGCACAGCATTTTTCTGCAGCACGGCTTTTATATACACACAGTGGCAGGCAGTATGACCAGGCAGACAGCGCTGCCCTGTCCCCTCCATGCCAGCACTGCCCCGTCCCCTCCATGCCAGCACTGCCCTGTCCGCTCCATGCCAGCACTGCTGTCACAGTCCAATTCTTGGATCTGTGTCAGATTCTGGATACCCTCATTTAAACCTTTTTTTCCTTTCAGGCCTGGGGACTTAATATGGGTTTTTGCCCCCGGTGGCCACAGGTGTTATTACATATCTGTTGTTTTCCCTGCTGATGTGACCACTCCTCCTTTGCTATATAAGGTCACCTGGTCTATCAGCTGGGGTTGGTTATAGCAGGTCCTTGGTGGATTCCAACCATGGTGAAGTTAGCAGCTGGCTATGAGGTGTTTAGCCACTGCTGAAAGCTGATCCGGTGCTGAACTCTGCTGCACGGTGTTTGCAGCAGAGAAAGATGGTGAAGGTAGCAGCTGGCTCTTAGGTGTCGAGCCACTGCTGAAAGCTTTTCCGGTGATGAACTCTGCTGCCCGGTGTTTGCAGCAGAGAAAGATGGTGAAGGTAGCAGCTGGCTCTTTGGTGTCGAGAGACTGCTGAAAGCTAATCCGGTGATGAACTCTGCTGCCCGGCGACTGCAGCAGAGAAAGATAAGTCTTTTGTTGTTTTTCCCCGTTTGGTGTATTATCCTTCATGTGTATTAGTGCAGCGGTGGGACCAGTGTCAGCCCTATCCAGTTCCCTAGTAAGGGATAGGTGCAGGGCGAGTGAGGGATTCAGGTATCCTGGTCAGCAACAGGTGAAGAGCCTGTATAGGGAATGTTAGGAGTGTTCAGGGACACTGCCTCAGGGGAGTGCAAGAGGTCTCCACGTCCCCATTCCCTATTGCAGGGCCCACCATTGTAACTGTTTCCCTGGTGTTCCCCTTTTGTCTTGTTGTTTCAGTTACCGACCTGCGGGTCGGGTCACAAAGGACAGGTACACGTGACAGTTTATAACCAACCGCTCATTTTCTCTGGTGAGCCATGGGCCAAGAACAGACCTGTGACCAATTGCTTCTGGTCCTCACTGAGGAGAGTGAGGTGCTGCATGGTTTGTTGCAGCAGCAGCAGTTGTCGGGGTCTGTGGTCTCCCCTCTGGCTCAACCAGAATCCCAATGTGCGGCTTTGGCGAATATGCCCCCTGTAGTCCCTGCTAGGGAGCAGGACTTGCTCATACATGTGGATGCACCCAGGCAGGTGGGAGCTGCTACCTTTATGAGAAAGATCGTAAAGGTAGCAGCTGGCTCTTAGGTGTCGAGCCACTGCTGAAAGCTAATCCGGTGATGAACTCTGCTACCCGGCGACTGCAGCAGAGAAAGATAAGTCTTTTGTTGTTTTTCCCCGTTTGGTGTATTTTCCTTCATGTGCATTAGTGCAGCAGTGGGACCAGTGTCCGCATTAAGGGATAGGTGCAGGGCGAGTGAGGGATTCAGGTGTCCTGGTCGGTGACAGGTGAAGAGCCTGTATAGGGAACATTAGGAGTGTTCAGGGACACTGCCTCAGGGGTGTGCAGGAGGTCTCCATGTCCCCGTTCCCTATTGCAGGGACCACCATTGTAACTGTTTCCCCGGTGTTCCCCTTTTGTCTTGTTGTTTCAGTTACCGACCTGTGGGTCGTGTCACACAGGACAGGTACATGTGACAACTTCCCCGTCCCCTCCATGCCAGCACTGCCCCAACCCCTCCATGCCAGCACTGCCCCGTCCCCTCTGTGTGTGGTAGGTTTCTTCCTTACTCCTTCCTGTCAGGCCAGCAGCTGGTGCACAGATCCAATCCAGGGTCCAAAGAGTTTCTGGGCTTTATGTCCCAATCAGCATATTGGAGGCGGTGAGCAGCGCAGACAGAGTGAAACTTCAGAGAGGGGCCGTCACTGCTGCTGAAGAGGATGGCACCACCCCATGCCACCTGCTGCTGCTTTTTTTCTCTTTTCCTTGCCTGATCTCTCAGTAGATGCGAGATCCAGGGCAGCTAAAGGACCTGTGATGATCTCAAAACCATGTGACCAGTCACGTGCTTGGGAAGAGGAGTCAGATGCAGGGCTGTGCTGGTGCTGGAGTAGAAGTGTCAGCTCATGACACAGAGCAGGTTCTTATATCATATCACTGGGGAAAGTATAATAACGACGTATACATGGGATCAGAGGGTCCCTGCAGCAGAGCTATGTGTGCAATGTATGTGAGATTAAGTTGTGTGTCACAACTGTTGTCGGGATTCCCTGGACCAGGGGCTCTTTCCCTGTGGCTATGCGGAGTGGGCGGGGCTCTGTGGAGTGGGCATGGCTTGATATATGCATACACAGACACACACACACATACATACATACACACATACATACATACATACATACATACATACATACACTCAGCTTTATATATATAGATAACAAACACAGCTATACTTAGCTAACACCTAATTCCACTAAAGCCCTCATTCTCCTGTAATAAAACAAAAATAAAAAATTAATTTCTCTCACCTCTCTGTTGTTCTGTCCCATGGAGTAATCCATGTCTGGTGAATGAGCTGCTCCGAGCATAGCCTCAGTGACTAGCAGTGATGTCATCCAGGTTACCTCCAGTCACTGAGCCTGTGTTCCAAGCCGGGGTGAACTGCTGTGACCTCGGTGAAATCCCTGCTAACACCGTGGGAGTTTTCACCGAGGTCACGGCAGTTCAGCCCGGCTGGAAACACAGCCTCACTGGCTGGCAGTAACCTCGATGACGTCACCGCCTTTCACTGTGGCTGCACTCACAGCAGTTCATTCCCCAGTGGTTCTCAGCCTGGACGGTCTCATCTTGGCACCGTCCAGGTTGAAAACTAGTAATCCCCCAGACATGGGACAGAATGACTAACAGGTGAGGGATATTGTTGTTTTTTTTATTTTAGTTTTATTACAAGAGATGAGGGTTTCAGTGCAATTAGGTGAGTATAACTGTGTTTGGTGCTGGGATTCTCCCTCTGCACAAGATAGATCCCAAGCCTTATCTTCTCCTACGGTCTCCCATTCAGTCTCAACCACAGTGGATGCTACTCAGCAAAGTCATTGGTCTTGGCGTCTTGCTCAGACTGGGGCTGTGTTCATGGTTACTGCTGCCTCTCCAGGTTCAGCTATGGTAATTGACAATTGACAGCGGCAGGCAGTCATTCCTGAGTCCAGGATTCACTCTACAGAGCATGCTCGTGAGGTGGCGACCTCTCATTGGTGGTCGGTCATCAGCTGCTCAGGTCTTCTGCCGGCTCTGGATTGGCCTGCGAGCAAAGTCCTATCTGATTGGCACAGCCTATAAAAGGATCTTGTCATGATCCCAGTGCAGGTTTTTGAGCTGCACACCGGGGGTTAATGTCTGGAGCTCTGTGTAGGTTTTGACCTGCACACTTGGGGTTAATGTTTGTGGCCTCTTTCTGGTTCTGGGAGAGCTTCATAAACCCCTGGGTAGCTTCAATCCCTGCCAGTTATACTTTTGCCTTTGGCCTAGTGTACTGACCCCCGTGTGCCTGTTTGTTGCTATAGCTTGTTTATATGGTTCTGACCCGGCTCTGTTTCCCGTTGTGAGTTTGCCTGTTGATTTTGTACTGCGTTATTATCTGTGTATGACTCATTGCCTGTGACCTGACTACTCTCTGCTCGCCCCCTTTTGTACCTTACAGCTGTCTCTGTGTGTGACTCATTGGCTACGTCCTGACTATTCTCACTGTCTATGCCCCTGGGTAACTTTGTCTCGCAGTTACTCTGCTAGGAATTGTCTTGCAGCTCCTAGCTCTGTGGAGTTTAGGCCATGCCTCTAACAGTCACGTGCTTCAGGTTCTGCGGCTCTGAAGTACGCATCTATTCGGTTGCTGCCCGCTCCACAGGTAGCTTTGAGCACGCTTTCGCTTTACTCAGGACACGCACACTGGGTCAGTGAGCAAGTTCAGTGCGGTGTCTCTGACATTATAACTGGCCTACAATTTTTTTTTCTCTCCTCACTTCTGCAGCATGGACACAATGTGTGCTTTATCTGAGCAGGTGAAAAGCTTTACTCAGTCACTGCAGAAGCTTAGTTTGGAACACCAAGCTCTGGCCCAGTCCCAACGGCGGGTTGAGGACTCAGTTCAGGGGGTATTTTCCGCAGGCTTCCAGCAGGTGGGGAATAGAGATGTCATTTTAGTCCCACCTGAATCCACGGTTAAATTGCCAGATATATTTTCTGGTAACAAGGATGATTTCAGGGCATTTAAGGAGGGCTGTAAGCTTTTTTTCTTTGAGACCCCGCTCCTCTGGGGATGAGAAACAGAGGGTGGGGGTGGTGATGTCCCTGCTTAGGGGGTCCTCACAAGCCTGGGCACTCTCGCTTTCCTCTTCTGCCCCTGAGAGAATGTCTGTGGATGCATTTTTTGAAGCCTTAGGGCTTATTTATGATGAGCCTGATAGAGTGCGGTTGGCTGAGGACAAAGTAATGAGTGTCTGTTAGGGGGAGCACTCGGCCGAATGGTTCTGTACTGAATTCAGACGTTGGGCAGCGGAGATTTCCTGGAGTGATGCCGCCCTTCGGGGGCTGTTCCACAGAGGCCTGTGTGAACGCCTGAAGGATGCTTTGGCACTTCATCCTCCGCCTGACTCCCTGGAGGATGCCATGGTCCAAGCGGTTCGCATGGATCGCAGGCTGCGGGCTAGAGGCATTATGCAACGGGAAACGCCCTTATTCTTCAGTGGAGATGAGACCCAGACTCTTCCTATGGCTATGGAGGTGAGCGCTGTCACCTGTGAGGGAAAGGAAAGAAGACGCCGCCGGGAAAAGCAGTTGTGCTTCTATTGTGGGAAATCTGGACATTGGAAGAAGGACTGCCCCTCCTGTCCGTCATCCTCCAAGATGGCGGGAAACGACTAGGTCTGGGTAGTAATCGAGGAGGCTACCCAGACCTTCAGGTACTATTTTCCTCATGTGCAAAAATGGTGCTGCAGGTGGAACTGGAACTTGGGTATGGTCCTGTTCAGACTACTGCTTTTATTGACTGTGGTTCGGCTGTGAACCTGATTGATACCAAGGTTATGACTCTTAATAAGATAGGGACAGTCAGGCTTCACGATCCTGTTAAACTTGTGGCAATTGACTCATCTCCTCTTACCAGTGGCGGATTATAATGAGGTCAATTTGGGCAGTTGCCCCGGGCCCAGTGGGGTTAAGGGGCCCACAGCCCAGGCCAGTAAATTGCCCCATTATAATCCGCCACCGCGCAGGGCCGGATTATAGGCAGGGCAGGCGGGGCTTCAGCCCCGGGGCCCCCACCACAAGAGCTTCTAAGGGGGCCCCCACCACATTCCTGCTGGCTGCTGCAATGGCACTCCATCTTCTCCCCACCTAAAAGTGAGTGACCGTGGGGGCGGCATTATGTGCTCTGCTACCAGCAGCATCTACAAGTAGCCTGAACGCTGATGCTGCTGGTAGCGTGCAAAGGCTTGTGATGAGATCACAGGAGGTAAGGTGTCAGGGCCTGCGATCACGTGACCCCTGTCTCCTCCCCTCCTGTGACCTCATCACAGGTCCTGTGCGCACAGTACAGAGCACTGAGAGCAGCCATGTATGTGGAGTGCGGCTCTGCGGGTGGAGGTCGGTGCTGGAGGCTCCATTATTCTCTATGTGGAGTGCGGCTCTGCGGGTGGAGGTCAGTGCTGGAGGCCCCATTATTCTCTATGTGGAGTGTGGCTCTGCGGGTGGAGGTCGGTGCTGGAGGCTCCATTATTCTCTATGTGGAGTGCGGCTCTGCGGGTGGACGTCGGTGCTGGAGGCTCCATTATTCTCTGTGGAGTGCGGTTCTGCGGGTGGAGGTCGGTGCTGGAGGCTCCATTATTCTCTATGAGGAGTGTGGCTCTGCGGGTGGACGTCGGTGCTGGAGGCTCCATTATTCTCTATGTGGAGTGTGGCTCTGCGGGTGGAGGTCGGTGCTAGAGGCTCCATTATTCTCTATGTGGAGCGCGGCTCTGTGGGTGGAGGTCGGTGCCGGAGGCTCCATTATTCTCTATGTGGAGTGTGGCTCTGCGGGTGGAGGTCGGTGCTGGAGGCTCCATTATTCTCTATGTGGAGTGCGGCTCTGCGGGTGGAGGTCGGTGCTGGAGGCTCCATTATTCTCTATGTGGAGTGCGGCTCTGCGGGTGGAGGTCGGTGCTGGAGGCTCCATTATTCTCTATGTGGAGTGCGGCTCTGCGGGTGGAGGTCGGTGCTGGAGGTCCCATTATTCTCTGTGGAGTGCGGCTCTGCGGGTGGACGTCGGTGCTGGAGGCTCCATTATTCTCTATGTGGAGTGGGGCTCTGCGGGTGGAGGTCGGTGCTGGAGGCCCCATTATTCTCTATGTGGAGTGCGGCTCTACGGGTGGAGGTCGGTGCTGGAGGCTCCATTATTCTCTATGAGGAGTGTGGCTCTGCGGGTGGAGGTCGGTGCTGGAGGCTCCATTATTCTCTATGTGGAGTGTGGCTCTGCGGGTGGAGGTCGGTGCTGGAGGCTCCATTATTCTCTATGTGGAGTGTGGCTCTGCGGGTGGAGGTCGGTGCTGGAGGCCCCATTATTCTCTATGAGGAGTGTGGCTCTGCGGGTGGAGGTCGGTGCTGGAGGCTCCATTATTCTCTATGTGGAGTGTGGCTCTGCGGGTGGAGGTCGGTGCTGGAGGCTCCATTATTCTCTATGTGGAGTGTGGCTCTGCGGGTGGAGGTCGGTGCTGGTGGCTCCATTATTCTCTATGTGGAGTGGGGCTCTGCGGGTGGAGGTCGGTGCTGGTGGCTCCATTATTCTCTATGTGGAGTGTGGCTCTGCGGGTGGAGGTCGGTGCTGGTGGCTCCATTATTCTCTATGTGGAGTGCGGGTGGAGGTCGGTGCTGGAGGCTCCATTATTCTCTATGTGGAGTGCGGCTCTGCGGGTGGAGGTCGGTGCTGGAGGCTCCATTATTCTCTATGTGGAGTGCGGCTCTGCAGGTGGAGGTCGGTGCTGGAGGCCCCATTATTCTCTATGTGGAGTGCGGGTGGAGGTCGGTGCTGGAGGCTCCATTATTCTCTATGTGGAGTGCGGCTCTGCGGGTGGAGGTCGGTGCTGGAGGCTCCATTATTCTCTATGTGGAGTGGGGCTCTGCGGGTGGAGGTCGGTGCTGGAGGCTCCATTATTCTCTATGTGGAGTGCGGCTCTGCAGGTGGAGGTCGGTGCTGGAGGCCCCATTATTCTCTATGTGGAGTGCGGGTGGAGGTCGGTGCTGGAGGCTCCATTATTCTCTATGTGGAGTGCGGCTCTGCGGGTGGAGGTCGGTGCTGGAGGCTCCATTATTCTCTATGTGGAGTGGGGCTCTGCGGGTGGAGGTCGGTGCTGGAGGCTCCATTATTCTCTATGTGGAGTGCGGCTCTGCAGGTGGAGGTCGGTGCTGGAGGCCCCATTATTCTCTATGTGGAGTGCGGGTGGAGGTCGGTGCTGGAGGCTCCATTATTCTCTATGTGGAGTGCGGCTCTGCGGGTGGAGGTCGGTGCTGGAGGCTCCATTATTCTCTATGTGGAGTGGGGCTCTGCGGGTGGAGGTCGGTGCTGGAGGCTCCATTATTCTCTATGTGGAGTGCGGCTCTGCAGGTGGAGGTCGGTGCTGGAGGCTCCATTATTCTCTATGTGGAGTGGGGCTCTGCAGGTGGAGGTCGGTGCTGGAGGCTCCATTATTCTCTATGTGGAGTGCGGCTCTGCGGGTGGACGTCGGTGCTGGAGGCTCCATTATTCTCTATGTGGAGTGCGGCTCTGCGGGTGGAGGTCGGTGCTGGAGGCCCCATTATTCTCTATGTGGAGTGCGGCTCTGCGGGTGGAGGTCGGTGCTGGAGGCCCCATTATTCTCTATGTGGAGTGCGGCTCTGCGGGTGGAGGTCGGTGCTGGAGGCCCCATTATTCTCTATGTGGAGTGGGGCTCTGCGGGTGGAGGTCGGTGCTGCAGGCTCCATTATTCTCTATGTGGAGTGCGGGTGGAGGTCGGTGCCGGAGGCTCCATTTATTCTCTGTGTAGTGTGGCTCTGCGGGTGGAGGTCGGTGCCGGAGGCTCCATTATTCTCTATGTGGAGTGTGGCTCTGCGGGTGGAGGTCGGTGCTGGAGGCCCCATTATTCTCTATGTAGAGTGTGGCTCTGCGGGTGGAGGCCCCATTATTCTCTATGTAGAGTGTGGCTCTGCGGGTGGAGGTCGGTGCTGGAGGCTCCATTATTCTCTATGTGGAGTGCGGCTCTGCGGGTGGAGGTTGGTGCTGGAGGCTCCATTATTCTCTATGTGGAGTGCGGCTCTGCGGGTGGAGGTTGGTGCTGGAGGCCCCATTATTCTCTATGTGGAGTGCGGGTGGAGGTCGGTGCCGGAGGCTCCATTATTCTCTGTGTAGTGTGGCTCTGCGGGTGGAGGTCGGTGCCGGAGGCTCCATTATTCTCTATGTGGAGTGCGGCTCTGCGGGTGGAGGTCGGTGCTGGAGGCTCCATTATTCTCTATGTGGAGTGCGGGTGGAGGTCGGTGCTGGAGGCTCCATTATTCTCTATGTGGAGTGCGGCTCTGCGGGTGGAGGCCCCATTATTCTCTATGTAGAGTGTGGCTCTGCGGGTGGAGGTCGGTGCTGGAGGCCCCATTATTCTCTATGTAGAGTGTGGCTCTACGATTCGTGACCCCCGTCACGTGACGAGGGGGGCCCACAGAGTCTGAACTGCCCCGGGCCCTGGCTACCCTTAATCCACCCCTGCCTCTTACCCAAGATGGTATCTGTTGCAGGTCTGAACTTTTTTCTCTAAAAGTGGGTTCCACTCATGTGGAGAAACTAAGTTGTCTGGTGCTAGATAACTTGCCTGCAGGACTGGTACTGGGGATGCCTTGGCTTCAATGCCATAATCCTACCATTGATTGGGTTACAGGGGAAATCACTCAATGGGGATGCAATAATAAATGTGGTAACCGGGGACATCTTGTTAACGCTGTTAAATCCGTGTCTGTGTCGTCTGTCGATCTGGAAGGTGAGTACCTGAAAGATTTCGAAGACGTTTTTTCCGAAAGTGAGGCTGAGGCGCTGCCACCACATAGACCCTATGATTGTGCCATTGATTTAGTACCCAGAGCCAAGTTACCTAAGGCTCGATTGTTCTATTTGTCTGGGCCTGAGCGCCAAGCCATGAAGGAGTACAGTGGGGCAAAAAAGTATTTAGTCAGTCAGCAATAGTGCAAGTTCCACCACTTAAAAAGATGAGAGGCATCTGTAATTTACATCATAGGTAGACCTCAACTATGGGAGACAAACTGAGAAAAAAAAATCCAGAAAATCACATTGTCTGTTTTTTTTTCCTTTTATTTGCATATTATGGTGGAAAATAAGTATTTGGTCAGAAACAAGCAATCAAGATTTCTGGCTCTCACAGACCTGTAACTTCTTCTTTAAGAGTCTCCTCTTTCCTCCACTAATTACCTGTAGTAATGGCACCTGTTTAAACTTGTTATCAGTATAAAAAGACACCTGTGCACACCCTCAAACAGTCTGACTCCAAACTCCACTATGGTGAAGACCAAAGAGCTGTCAAAGGACACCAGAAACAAAATTGTAGCCCTGCACCAGGCTGGGAAGACTGAATCTGCAAACCCTGTCTTATGAGGAAAGGTTGCAGGATTTGGGAATGTTTAGTTTGCAAAAGAGAAGACTGAGAGGAGACTTAATAGCTGTCTACAAATATCTAAAGGGCTGTCACATTGTAGAAGGATCAACTTTATTCTCATTTGCACAAGGAAAGACTAGAAGCAATGGGATGAAACTGAATGGGAGGAGACACAGATTAGATATTAGAAAAAACTTTTTGACAGAGTGATCAATGAGTGGAACAGGCTGCCACGAGAAGTGGTGAGTTCTCCTTCAATGGAAGTCTTCAAACAGAGGCTGGACAGACATCTGACTGGGATGATTTAGCAAATCCTGCTTTGAGCAGGGGGTTGGACCAGATGGCCCAGGAGGTCCCTTCCAACTCTATGATTCTATGATTCTATAGCCAACCAGCTTGGAGTGAAGAAATCAACTGTGGGAGCAATAATTAGAAAATGGAAGACATACAAGACCACTGATAATCTCCCTCGATCTGGTGCTCCACGCAAAATCCCACTCCGTGGGGTCAGAATGATCACAAGAACGGTGAGCAAAAATCCCAGAACCACGCGGGGGGACCTAGTGAATGAACTGCAGAGAGCTGGGACCAATGTAACAAGGCTTACCATAAGTAACACACTATGCCACCATGGACTCAGATCCTGCAGTGCCAGACGTGTCCCACTGCTTAAGCCTGTACATGTCCGGGCCCGTCTGAAGTTTGCTAGAGAGCATTTGGATGATCCAGAGGAGTTTTGGGAGAATGTCCTATGGTCTGATGAAACCAAACTGGAACTGTTTGGTAGAAACACAACTTGTCGTGTTTGGAGGAAAAAGAATACTGAGTTGCATCCATCAAACACCATACCTACTGTAAAGCATGGTGGTGGAAACATCATGCTTTGGGGCTGTTTCTCTGCAAAGGGGCCAGGACGACTGATCCGGGTACATGAAAGAATGAATGGGGCCATGTATCGTGAGATTTTGAGTGCAAACCTCCTTCCATCAGCAAGGGCATTGATGATGAAACGTGGCTGGGTCTTTCAACATGACAATGATCCAAAGCACACCGCCAGGGCAACGAAGGAGTGGCTTCGTAAGAAGCATTTCAAGGTCCTGGAGTGGCCTAGCCAGTCTCCAGATCTCAACCCTATAGAAAACCTTTGGAGGGAGTTGAAAGTCCGTGTTGCCAAGTGAAAAGCCAAAAACATCACTGCTCTAGAGGAGATCTGCATGGAGGAATGGGCCAACATACCAACAACAGTGTGTGGCAACCTTGTGAAGACTTACAGAAAACGTTTGACCTCTGTCATTGCCAACAAAGGATATATCACAAAGTATTGATGAAATTTTGTTTCTGACCAAATACTTATTTTCCACCATAATATGCAAATAAAAGGAAAAAAAAACAGACAATGTGATTTTCTGGATTTTTTTTCTCAGTTTGTCTCCCATAGTTGAGGTCTACCTATGATGTAAATTACAGACGCCTCTCATCTTTTTAAGTGGTGGAACTTGCACTATTGCTGACTGACTAAATACTTTTTTGCCCCACTGTACGTAGCTGAGAGTCTCCGCAAAGGGCATATAAGACCTTCTGTGTCACCTGTGGCAGCAGGGTTCTTCTTTGTGAAGAAAAAAGGTTGTGGCTTGCGACCTTGCCTCGACTTTCGGGAACTGAACAAGATAACGGTTAGGAACTCTTACCCGCTTCCCCTCATCCCAGACTTATGTAACCAGTTGGCTGGGGCCCAATGGTTCTCCAAGTTAGATCTGCGGGGGGCCTACAATCTGATAAGGGTTCGGGAAGGGGACGAGTGGAAAACGGCATTCCTCACATCAGAAGGACTCTTCAGAACCTGGTAATGCCATTTGGGTTAACTAATGCACCCGCTATTTTCCAAAATGTCATCAATGTTGTGTTTTCTGATCTGATAGGCCGTTTTGTTATTATTTATTTGGATGATATTTTGTTGTATTCCCCGGACAGTCAATCTCCCTTGCAACATCTAAAGACAGTTCTCCAGAGACTCAGGGAGAACCAATTGTTCGCCAAATTGGAAAAATGTTCGTTTTTTGTACAGGAGCTGTCTTTTTTGGGGTTGATTGTGTCCTGTGAGGGGTTTCTTATGGATCCTAAGAAGGTGCTGGTGATCACTGACTGGGTTCAGCCTCGAGATCTCAAGGGGGGGCTCCAGCGCTTCTTAGGATTTGCGAACTATTACCGGAGATTCATTAAAGGTTTCTCACAAGTGGTTAAACCACTCACGGATCTTACCCAGAAGGGAGCTGATGTAAAAAATTGGTCTGTACTCGCTAAGGAATCCTTCTCAGCGATTAAGAAATGTTTTATGTCTGCCCCAGTGTTGGTGCAACCTGACCTGTCCGAACCATTCATTGTGGAGGTGGATGCTTCTGAAGTGGGGGTGGGGGCTGTGCTGTCCCAGGGTCCGGCCACCCTTACCAATCTCAAACCCTGTGCCTTCTTCTCCAAGAAGTTCTCTTCAGCTGAGAAAAACTATAATGTAGGCAATAGAGAACTTCTTGCGGTCAAGCTGGCGTTTGAGGAATGGAGGCACTTTTTGGAAGGGGCGGCTCACCCTATCACGGTTGTCACGGATCACAAAAATTTGGCATACCTTGAATCTGCTAAGAGGCTTACTCCTAGACAGGCCCGTTGGTCACTTTTTTTTTCACGATTTCAGTTCTCAATTACTTTTTAACCGGGGTCCAAAAATGTTAAAGCGGATGCACTGTCCAGAAGTTTTGATCCAGTGTCTCCCCCTGAGCCGCCGTCCTCCATTCTTCCCCCAGGGGTGGTAGTGGCGGAGGTCTCAACTGAGTTGGAACAAGAAATCCTAAGGGCTCAGGCCCTAGCTCTGGCAACCAGGCCAAGCGATAAACTGTTTGTTCCAGATTCATTGTGGCCTAGACTTCTGCAGGAGTTTCATGATTCTAGGCTGAGTGCTCATCCAGGTATCACGGCCACTAGAGAGGCAGTAGCCAGGGGTTTTTGGTGGCCTTCATTAAGGTCCGATGTCAAGGAATTTGTTTCTGCTTGTGGCATGTGTGCCCGTTCCAAAAGCTCGCATAACCGACCGGCTGGGGAACTCATACCTTTACCGGTTCCTGATAGGCCATGAACTCATCTTTCCATGGATTCTATTACCGGTCTTCCACCTTCCAGGGGCAATACTGTGATTTGGGTGGTGGTGGATAGGTTTTCTAAACAGGCCCATTTCATTCCCTTGGCAGCATTACCTTCAGCAGAAACATTGTCAAGATTGTTTGTGCAGCATGTGGTCCGATTGCATGGGGTACCCCTGAATGTTGTGTCTGACTGAGGTGTGCAGTTTGTGGCCAAATTTTGGAGGGCGTTCTGTATGAAATTGGGCATCTCACTCTCCTTCTCGTCAGCATATCACCCGGAGAGCAATGGTCAGACAGAACGCACCAATCAATCCCTGGAACAAATTCTCAGGTGTCTAACCTCCGCCAGACAGGAGGATTGGTGTGATGCATTACCGTTGGCTGAATTTGCTTTTAACAACCGGGTGAGTCAGTCCACCAACATGTCCCCATTCCTGATTAACTATGGCTTTAATCCGCATTTTGGGGAGTTTTCTCGGGTGGATTCCGGTTGTCCAGGAGCAGAGGGGTACGTTCAACGGTTAAAAAACCTCTGGGCTGAAGTCCGGCGTAATATCTCTCGGGCCCAGGGGAGATACAAATATTTTGCGGACAAAAAGAGAGCCTCGGGAGACATGTTTCAGGTGGGAGAGAAGGTTTGGCTCTCCTCGCGTAACATCAACTTAAAGGTACCATCAGTTAAGTTGGGACCAAAGTTCATTGGTCCGTACGAGATTATGGAGATAGTCAACCCTGTGGCATATAGGTTGCGTCTCCCCGCCTCCTTAAAAATATCTAATGTGTTCCATAAGTCTCTGTTGAAACCTGCAGGATCTGTCAAAGAGAACTCTGAGACTGTTGTTCCTCCAGTGCTGGTGGAGGGTCAACTGGAGTATGAGGTCGGACATATTGTGGACTCTCGGCGAGTGCGCCGCTCTTTGCAGTACCTGGTCCACTGGAAGGGATATGGACCAGAAGAGCGCTCATGGGTCCCTGCTCGCTTGGTACATGCAGATCGCCTGGTTCAGGCGTTCCATGCCAAGTACCCGGGGAAGCCTGGGGGTCCAGAGGCCCCCCCGTTGAGAGGGGGGTACTGTCATGATCCCAGTGCAGGTTTTTGAGCTGCACACCGGGGGTTAATGTCTGGAGCTCTGTGCAGGTTTTGACCTGCACACTTGGGGTTAATGTTTGTGGCCTCTTTCTGGTTCTGGGAGAGCTTCATAAACCCCTGGGTAGCTTCAATCCCTGCCAGTTATACTTTTGCCTTTGGCCTAGTGTGCTGACCCCCGTGTGCCTGTTTGTTGCTATAGCTTGTTTATATGGTTCTGACCCGGCTCTGTTTCCCGTTGTGAGTTTACCTGTTGATTTTGTACTGCGTTATTATCTGTGTATGACTCATTGCCTGTGACCTGACTACTCTCTGCTCGCCCCCTTTTGTACCTTGCAGCTATCTCTGTGTGTGACTCATTGGCTACGTCCTGACTATTCTCACTGTCTATGCCCCTGGGTAACTTTGTCTCGCAGTTACTCTGCTAGGAATTGTCTTGCAGCTCCTAGCTCTGTGGAGTTTAGGCCATGCCTCTAGCAGTCACGGGCTTCAGGTCCTGCGGCTCTGAAGTACGCATCTATTCGGTTGCTGCCCGCTCCACTGGTAGCTTTGAGCACGCTTTCGCTTTACTCAGGACACGCACACTGGCTCAGTGAGCAAGTTCAGTGCGGTGTCTCTGACAGATCTTTGTCACGCCTGTCGGTGCGCTAAGATCATTCATATTTGCTATGTGTGTGTTGGTGGGTCAGTTACCACCCTGTAAGCACGTATTCCGCTAATAGCACTATGAGTGCGTTTCTAGACAGGCAGTGTAGGGTGGGAACTCCCGCTTGAACTTAGCATCTGCACCGGGCGTCTTTAGGCACAGGCTCAAAAGCCACCATGCAGCAGAGCAGGTTCAATCACCAGCGTAGTGGGGGGTGAGCTATAGGGACCCCACTAGCGTCATTTCCACTATGCTCCTGTGACGTCTAACAGGGCATAGCTTAGAGTGCTCTCAGTTGTCTTACTGCTCTGTGGAGTAAGAGTCAGGAGCTTTGCATTCTGTTCACACCGAGTGACATTTAACTCGGTGTGTTTACGTTGCTTACTCGCGGCTATGCTCCCCCATTGTTTTCTAGTTGTGGCTTTTCCATCACCGCGCGGTGGACCCCAGGTTGCGATCGCACCTTCTCTTAGTTTATATTTGGTGCGATCCACAAACCCTAACAGCATCTTATTTCCAGGGTCTGGCTAGAAATGGTTGACTAGCAGCAGCTTCCGTGGAGTTTCCAGCAGCTGGAGAGCAGGTTGTCCACTTTAGAGAAAGCAATCTCAGCTGTGAATTCATCCACAGTAATGATGCAAGTAGCCAGTGAAGCCACTACCAGGGTTTCAGCTGCAGCTCCTGTACTGCTTTTGCCACACTTCCCACTCCCCAATAAGTTTTCTGGGGATAGCAAGGCTATGCAGGGGATTAATGAACCAGTGCTCAATCCACATAGAGCTACTGACTTCACGTTTCGCGTCTGAGTGGGCAAAAGTGGTGTCCCTTTTAATGGACAAGGCATTGGAGTGGGCTATGCCATTATGGAAACGGTTTTTGAGCACCCTGAAACAGGTTTTCCTGGGTCCCCAGGTTACCCATGACGCTGCACTCCAACTCCTGACCCTGACACAGGGCTCTTTACCGACCAGTCAGTTTGCTATCTGGTTTCGGACGATAGCTTCCTTACTGGAGTGGCCAGATAAGGTCTTGGTTCCGGTGTTTTGGAGTGGCCTTCCTTGTTAAGGATGCACTGGCCACGAGGGAGATCCGCACTACACTGGAGGATTTAATATCTATTTACACTTGTATCGACCTTCGGTATTCCAAATGAAGGTTGGAACGAGCCCAGTGTAGGCAAGGGATTCATCTGGCACCAAGTTTTGTCAATGCTTTGGGGTCTCCTTCTCTGACCAATGAGCTGAGTGAACCTCTGGTGGGTCGTCGGACGGAGGCTAAAGTCCGTCCCATTCGTTCCTCAACAACTCGTCCTGACAATGAGCAGGCTGGTAATGTCGCTTACGGACGTGCCAGGCGTCAGAGGGAACGGCCATCTCTAGTGACAACTGAAGGGGGCGCTCCAGACTCATCGGACATGTCCTCCAAAATTACGTTTAAGGTGACAATGTCCTATAGGTCGGTCTCTCTGCAGAAGCTTGCATGGATTCCAGGGCAGATGGTAATTTTATGTCCTCTCCCTTTGCCCTATGGCATGCAAAACCTCTTGTTATGCTTTCCAAGCCCATTACCATCCAAGTGGCTAATGGTTCAGCGTTACCCTATCAGATCACCCATCAAACCATTCCCCTTTCCCTTGAGTTTTCTCCTAACCATCAGGAGTTGATCTCCTTGCTAGTTATCCCCAAGGATATTGATGAGGTGTTGCTGGGTATGCCCTGGTTGTGCGATTCACCCCATATTGACTACGGGGGGGGAATACAGGGATGGAGTAGGGCATGCCATGGACAGTGTCTCAAGGCCCAAGTTCAGGTTGGGTCATCCGAGGTTCCCACAGATCTAACCTTGCTGCCCAAGCATTACTGGCATTATGCAGACATATTTTCTAAAAAGGCCAACGAGACTCTTCCTCCCCATCATCCCTATGATTGCCCGATAAAACTCGTCCCGGGGGCAGAGCCACCTCATGGGTGTATTTACCCTTTGTCGCTCCAGGAGACTGAGGCAATGTTGGAGTACATAAGGGAGAATCTGGCTAGGGTTTTTTTAAGAAATCAGTGTCTTCTGGTGTCTTCTGTGGGAGCTGAGTTCTGCTTCGTTCTTCTTCATCCAAAAGAACGGGGAACTTCGTCCCTGCATAGATTATAAGGGTCTGATCGCCATCACCATCATGAATAAATATCCTCTGCCACTCATTTCCAAGCTGTTTGACAGACTGAGGGGTGCGAGGATATTTACCAAATTAGATCTGTGAGGCGCCTATAATCTAATATGCATTCGCGAGGGTGATGAATGGAAAACGGCGTTTTACACACAGGACGGGCATTACAAACACTTGGTAATGCCATTTGGCCTCTGTAATGCCCAGGCCGTCTTCCAGGACTTTGTCAATGACATCTTTCGGGAGATGTTATCCACTTCGGCAGTCGTTTATGTCATGACTGTGGCTGCTGCGCCCGCCCCGCCTGTCATGTCTGCAGCTGCCAGGCCCACCTCACGCTCCTCTACTTACCTCCCCATTCCAGCACACCGCCTTCCCGCTGGTCGGGGGTCCCGGCACCTCTCTCCCTCGCTATCGGTCTCCCGGCCGGCGGCAGATCTGTGCATGCATCTTAGGCCGTGAGCGCTGCTCTGCCATTCCTTTAACCCTGCAGCACCTGATCCGGTAGCGCTGTTGCTCCTATCAGGTGCTGTCTCAGGGTATATCAGGTGACTCCTCCATAATTGAGGCGCCTGATTATTGAGTGCATCTCGTGCGCTTGCCTAGGCCCCTTTTGTGGGTACTTGCCCACTATTCACATTTAATCCTATCTATGTTTGTTTCTCCTAGGCCAGTCCTTGGCTTCCATTTTCCCATGTTCCCTGCCTCCTGCTCCGTCCTGATTGTGTCTCCATCAGTTCCACCAGTCCAGTCCAAGTCGTTTCTCTGTTTCCCCTTGAGCCATCCCTCTCGGTGCCAGCTGTTGTAGTATCTGACCCCCTCGGGCCTGCCCCTAACAATCCCTGTATAGGGGTTGGCTCCACCTGGTTCGCTCACCTGGGGGAGCTTTGGTGCTGCGACTCAGAGGGTCCATTCTTGGAAGCACGCCACCCCTAGGCATCACAGCATAAACAGCATAATCAGGCCATGAACTCCGCTGGTGCCTCGGCCGCAACCCAAAAAGAGCTGGTCTATTTGCAGGAAAACCAGACACGGATCATGTCATTTATGAAATCCATGGACGCCCGGCTGTCCGCCTTGCAGACCTCCGATCCAGAAAACGCCTCACAGCTGGCCGGTCTCCAGCATGGGCTCGCTCAGCAGTGCGATACCCAGGCCCACATTCTCAGCTATATGGCGTCCGTAGATGACCGACTGCTCTCCCTACAGTCTTCCGCCACTGCCTCTGTCCCATCTCGTGACCCTGCATCTTACCCTCCGCCGCGCCTAGGGAAACCACCTAGGTATAGCGGAGATCCCAAATTGTGTAGAGGGTTTTTGAACCAGTGCCGCCTTTACTTTGAGCTTTTGCCCCAGCAATACCCCATTGATCGAGCCAAAGTGGCGTTTATCGTGTCTCATCTTGAGGAAGAGGCCCTAGCATGGGTGAACCCTCTGTGGGAGTGTGACGACCCTATTGTATCTAGCATAGACTTTTATGGATACTTTCCGTAGAGTTTTTGATGAGCCAGGGTGGTTAGGTTCCACCACCGAGTCCCTTTTTAGCCTTCAACAGGGTACCTTCACGATAGGACAATTCGCTATCCGCTTCCGTACATTGTCTTCTGAGCCGGGGTGGAATAATGAGGCATTGGTAGGGGCCTTTTGGCGGGGCTGTCTGGCAAGATAAAGGATGAGATCGCTGGTCGGGATGCTCTAACTACCCTGGAGGACCTTATATCACAAGGAAGTTAGAGAGAGGAGATCCTTCAGGCCACACAGGCCTCCTAGTCCACGTCCAACCAGAGACTACAGTAGTTCTGCACCTGAGCCGATGCAGGTGGATCGGATAAAGATGTTGGAGCAACAGCGGAAAGAAAGACTTGTGAAGGGCTTGTGCCTCTATTGCAGTGGAGCCTCTCATTTTCTGCGTTCTTGCCCAGAAAGATCGGGAAACCCCTCCACCTAGGCCAGGTAAGAGAGGCCTACCTAGGTGATTCTGATTCCTCTCTACCCCTTACTATCTCTGCTCTAATTATCCTAGGTTGGGGACGGGGATCTGTGTAGGCGTATGTGGATTCGGGTGCGGCAGGCGACCTTATTTGGCTCGAAGAAGTGGACAAGTATCTAATTCTTGTTCTAACCCTGGAAAATCTGATTGCTTCAGTGGATGGCAAACGGCTACCAGTGCCCATCACTATGGTTACTATGGATCTGGTGATGCAAATAGGAGCCTTACATCAGGAAAAGATAGGTTGGGCAAGACGTAAAAGGCTATCTCATGCACTGCTTCTTTGGCCAAGGGTTTCATACAGAAATCCTCTTCTCCCGCAGGAGTTTTTTTCTTTGTCCTGAAAATAGACGGATCCCTTCGGCAGTGTATCGACTACAGAGGTCTGAATAATATCATGGCCAAGAACAGGTATCCCCTCCCGCTCATCCCAGATCTTTTTGACCGCCTAAAGGGGGCTTGGATCTTTACTAAATTAGATCTGCAGGGTGCCTATAATTTGATCCGTATACACACAGGAGATGAGTGGAAGACCGCCTTTAACACACAAGACGGCCATTATGAATATTTGGTCATGCCCTTTGGACTCTGCAACGCTCCTGCAGTCTTTCAGGAGTTTGTTAACAAAGTCTTCCAGGACCTCCTATACTCTTGTGTCATAGTATATTTGGATGACATCCTCGTCTTCTCTCCCAACCTATCCTCCCATAGAAGAAGTGTTCGACTGGTCCTGCAACGTCTACGGGAGAATCGCCTTTATGCGAAAATAGAGAAATGTCGTTTTGAACAAACTTTGCTGCCCTTCTTGGGGTATATTATTACGGACACTGGATTGAGGATGGATCCTGAGAAATTGTCCGCTGTGCTCAAATGGCCTCATCCTGTTAAAGCCATTCAACGGTTCCTTGGCTTTGCAAACTATTACAGGCAATTCATCCCTCATTTTTCCTCGGTTTCCATGCCTATCTCCACTCTTACCCAAAAGGTAGCTAAACCGAATACCTGGACTTCCGAAGCCAAGGATGCCTTTGAAACCCTGAAACGGACCTTTGTGACTGCTCCAGTCCTACATCGGCCAAAGGCCAGCAAGCCATTCACCCTTGAGGTAGACGCTTCCTCCATGGGAGCCGGGGCGGTACTTTCCCAGAGGACTTCTTCAGGCACCTGGTTCCCTATGGATTCTTCTCCAAATCGTTCTCTCCTTCGGAATGCAGCTACTCGATTGGAGATCGGGAATTGCTGCCTATAAAAATGGCTTTGGAGGAATGGCAATATCTTCTGGAAAGGGCCGTTCATCCCTTCATAATCTTCACCGACCATAAGAATCTGTCCTATATCCAGTCAGCCCAGAGACTTAATTCCAGACAAGTCAGATGGTCTCTGTTCTTTACCTGCTTTGATTTCAAGCTCTACTTCCGACCCGGTAATAAAAACACCAAGGCTGATGCACTGTCCAGGTCCCTTCAGTCAACTGAGGCAGAGGAGGTTCCTTTGCACATCATCGATCCTGCTAAGATCATCACAGTGGCCCTCGTGAATCTTGTTACTAGTGTTGAGCGATACCTTCCGATATCGGGAAATATCGGATTGGATCGGACCGATACCCCAAAAATATCGGGTATCGCCGATTCCGATACCGGAAACCCATGCAAGTCAATGGGGCACAAATATCTGAATGAAAATAAACCCTTTCTTTCCTTGCACATCCAGTTTGGGAGGGGGGGAAGAGTGTGGGCAGTGCGTGGGCAGAGACTGTGTGTGTGTGTGTGTGTGTGTGTGTGCGGGCGGGGTCTGTACGGGCCTCTCGGGGGTCTGTGCGGGCCTGCCGGGGGTCTGTGCGGGCCTGCCGGGGGTCTGTGCGGGCCTGCTGGGGGTCTGTGCGGGCCTGCCGGGGGTCTGTGCGGGATGCCGGGAGTCTGTGCGGGCCTGCCGGGGGTCTGTGCGGGCTGCCGGGGGTCTGTGCGGGCCTGCCGGGGGTTGTGTATGTGTGCAGGCATCGTCCGATGGGACTACAAGTCCCATCGGGCTATGCCTGCTACAATGACCGTGATTGACACATTAGCCAATGATGGGACAGTAGTAGTCCCATCATCCGGCTAATGTGTTGAATGTAAAAAAAGCAAAAAACATACATACTACATATATACAACAAACATACATACTACACACATACTTCATATATACTACATTCATACAACATACATACATACTACATATAAACTACATTCATACAACATACTTAAATACTACATAATACATACATACTACATATATACTACATTCATACAACATACATACATACATACTACATACTGCATATATACTACATTCATACAACATACATACATACTACATATAAACTACATTCATACAACATACTTAAATACTACATAATACATACATACTACATATATACTACATTCATACAACATACATACATACATACATACTACATACTGCATATATACTACATTCATACAACATACATACATACTACATACATACTACTTATATACTACATTCATACAACATACATACATACGTACATAATACATACTACAAATATATTACATTCATGCAACATACATACATACTACATATATACTACATTCATACAACATACATACATGCTACATATATACTACATTCATACAACATACATACATACTACATACATACTACATATATACTACATTCATACAACTAAAATAAAATAGCTCACGGAATAGTGCAATATATAATCGCTTTATAGTTATAAATATCACCTTATAATAATAAATATTGCACACATGGAAAATAAAAAAGGGACAAATCGGATGATAAGATTAAACAGCGAAGGAAACCGAAAATATGTCTATATACTATATACTACTACATTCATACAACATACATACATACATACTACATACATACTACATACATACAACATGCTACATACATACATGTATGTAGTATGTATGTTGTATGTATGTAGCATGTTGTATGACTGTAGTATGTATGTATGTATGTATGTTGTATGAATGTAGTATATATGTAGTATGAATGTAGTATATATGTATTATGTAGTATGTATGTTGTATGAATGTAGTATATATGAAGTATGTATGTAGTATGTATGTTGTATGAATGTTGTATATATGTAGTATGTAGTACGTATGTTTTTTTTTTTTTTTTTTTTTTTTTTTTTTTACATTCAACACATTAGCCGGATGATGGGACTACTACTGTCCCATCATTGGCTAATGTGTCAATCACTGTCATTGTAGCAGGCATAGCCCGATGGGACTTGTAGTCCCATCGGACGATGCCTGCACACACACACACAACCCCCGGCAGGCCCGTACATACCCCCGGCAGGCCCGCGCAGACCCCCGGCAGGCCCGCACAGACCCCCGGCAGGCCCGCACAGACCCCCGGCAGGCCCGCACAGACCCCCGGCAGCCCGCACAGACCCCCGGCAGGCCCGCACAGACCCCCGGCAGCCTGCACAGACCCCCGGCAGGCCCGTACAGACCTCTGGCAGGCCCGCACAGACCCCCCAGCCACACCCGCACAGACCCCCGGCAGGCCCGCACAGACCCCCGGCAGCCCGCATAGACCCCGGGCAGGCCCGCGCAGACCGCCGGCAGGCCCGCACAGACCGGGCATCATGATGACATAATTTCAGCAGCCAATCACAGCCATGCCATTAGTTGACATGGCTAACACAACTGGCTCATTGCATTATGGGAACTTCCGATTCCTGTATTCGATTTTGTAAAAATATCGGAACTCAGTATCGGAACTCTGATACAGCGAATATCGGCCGATACCCGATATTTGCAGCATCGGAATGCTCAACACTACTTGTTACTCCTCCGGCAGGCAAGACCTTCTACCCTGAAGGAGGAAGATTGGAGGTGTTATGCTGGGGGCACTCCTCCATGATTGCTGGAAACATTGGGATTAAGAAGAGTCTCGCTCTCCTCTCCCGTTATTATTGGTGGCCGTCTCTCCGCCAAGATGTGATGAACTTTGTAGTCTCCTGTACTACCTGTGCTATAAACAAGGTTCCAAGATGGTCACTTTCCAGCCTTCACCCTTTGCCAGTCCCTGCGGTCCCTTGGCAGCACATTGTCATGGACTTTATCACCTACCTACCTTGTTCCTCTGGGTGTACGACTATCCTGGTGGTTGTGGATCGGTTCTCCAAAATGGCTCATTTTGTCCCTCTGCCTGGACTACCATCAGCTCCTGAGTCGGCCAAGATTTTTATTCATCACATTTTCAGACATCACGAATTCCTTCAGCGAATTGTGTCTGACCGAGGAGTTTAGTTTACTTCCCGGTTCAGGAGACCACTCTGTAAGCTTGTGGGCATGTCTCTGGACTTCTCGTCTGTCTACCATCCTCAGACCAACGGGTAGGTGGAACGAACTAATCAGGCTGTGACATCTTACCTGCGTCATTTTTCTAACGCCCATCAAGACAATTGGGTCAGTCTTCTTCCCTGGGCAGAGTTTGCCCATAACAACCATCCCAGTGAGTCTACCAGCAAGTCGCCATTTTTTGTTGTCTCTGGACAGAATCCTGGTGTGCCTCTCCCCGTGACTGCAGCTTCTGGCGTGCCTGCAGCAGATGCCCTTTCCATGGAGTTCTCTAAAGTTTGGAGGGAGACCAAGGAGGTGCTCGAAAAGGCTGGCGCTCGAATGAAAAGGCATGCGGACAAAAGGCGGAGGGACCTCCCACCATATTGGCCAGGTGACAAAGTCTGGCTCTCGACCAAATATATCCATCTGAAGATTGCCTCATACAAGCTGGGCCCTCAGTACATTGGCCCCTTCGAGAATCTTGGACACATCAACAATGTGGCCTATAAATTGAGGTTGCCTGCTTTGCTCCGAGTCCCTAACGCCTTCCATGTCTCACTACTAAAACCGGTTGTCATTAATCAGTATCATTCTGCACCAGTTTCAACCTCTCAGCCAATTGGTGCCGACAATATCTTCGAGGTAAGGGATATTCTGGCCATGAAAAGAGTCAGGGGGAGAACTTTCTTTCTTATTGACTAGAAGGGGTTTGGTCCTGAAGAGAGGTCGTGGGAGCCTCGGGAGAACTTTAATGCTCCCCATATTCTGGGGAGGTTTTTGACCAACCTCAGGAGGGGGATGCGTAAGGGGGTACTGTCATGACTGCGGCTGCTGCGCCCACCCCGCCTGTCATGTCCGCACCTGCCGTGCCTGCTTTATGCTCCTCTACTTACCTCCCCGTTCTGGCTCGCCGCCTTCTCGCTGGTCAGGGGTCCTGGTGCCTCTCTCCCTCACTGTCATTCTCCTGGCCAGCGGCGGATCTGCGCATGCATCTTAGGCCATGGGCGTGCGCTCTGCCGTCCCTTTAACCCTGCAGCACCTGATCCGGAAGCGCTGTTTCTCCTATCAGGTGCTGTCTCAGGGTATATCAGGTGGTTCCTTCATAATGGAGGCACCTTCCAAGAAGGAAGCTAACCCAAAGCTATGGTCTAAGGAGGTCTCTGAGGACTTTGTCTCCTTAAAGGCCCATTTTGCTAGTGCTCCTATGTTACATCGGCCAGATGTGGATAACTCTTTATTCTGGAGGTGGATGCCTCACGGTCGGAAACGGCCCTGCTTCTTCTTAGCTAAGTCTTTCTCACTGGCGGAGAAATATTCCATGTGGAGAGGGAGCTACTGGCCATGAAGTTGGCCTTCTCTGAATGGAGATATTTCCGGGAGGGAGCTCGGCATCCCTTCCAGGTGTTCACAGACCATTACAATCTGCTGCATCTGCAGACGGTCCAACAGCTAAATTCTCACCAGGCCAGGTTGTCTCTATTTTTTTCCAATTTAAGTTTACCATACACTTTCTTTCATGGGAGAAGAATTTACAGGCTGATGCCTTGTCTCATTCCGTCGTCTCTTCTGAAGAAGGGGATGAGCCACGGCTAATCTTTCCCTCGGAGAGTCTGTGAATGGTGGCTCCAGTTTCGCTAGAGTTGGTGCCTCTGGGCAAGACTCTTATACCACTGAACCTGCAACTGGAGGTCCTCTATTGGGTTCACACATCTAAGTTGGGTGGGCACTTTGGGACCAAGAGGACTACTGAGCTTCTGGCGAGGTCATATTAGTGGCCGCAGATGGCACATGACGTTAGGGACTACATTCAGGCATGCGTTTCTTGTGCCACTTACCGGCAGAGGCTCGCAGGCTTGTTACATCCCTTGACCTGATGAAGCAATAGCGAAACGTGCGTTGGAGTGATGTGTGCAGGGGGACCATAAGGGAACCGGTGGTTAGTATGATGCTATATTCATTGATGCCCTTTTAAATCTAGAATGGGTTACTTGTAACATGTCATTTGTGAGGTGCAGGAGATTATAAAGCACTAAGCACTTTATCTAGGTATATTGCACAGGTTCACAGTGGATATTTTTGTTATAAGTATCTCTTAATTACACATATTGGATCAATGATGATATATAGTAAACCTTGTAGGCACTAAGCACTTTTTTTATATATAGTTTACAGATTCATTATGAACATTTAGTATTGGTGGTTCTATATTAATTAAAGGGATTAGAGGACCTAATATTGCATTTAGCACTTTATTTATAATTGTCATTGGTATTTGGTGTATAAATTTATTTTGCATATGGCACTTTACATGCACTATATTATATATTGAATATAAAAATTTTTTTTGGGTATTTGTGCACTTTAATAGTTTTTCCCTATGAATTTTGTTGCATCTTTGGATCTTATTTCTGACCAGCTTGTTTCTTTGTGTACCCCCTGCACACGTGTATTTACTATGGATTTTTAGTATATGTATGCCTTTTTAGTGATTTGGTGAAAAAAAGATAAATGGAAAATTCTTTTTCACACATCATTTTGTCATCATTATATATATATATATATATATATATATATATATATATATATATATATATATATATATATATATATATATTTCATATACTTTCATCTTGTGGAATATATTTTTTGGTGGTGTCTGGAAAATAGTCGATATTATTTGAATATCTTTTTTGGGGTTTGTAGTTTCATTTTAGATATTCATTATCCGTAGTGAATATATTTTTTATCAACATTGGTATTTCTTTTTCATATAGGTGTTTATTTTTTATTTTTCAGTGGCAGATAAGCCCTGAAAAATGGTTAGGATGGACTTCATTGTGGGCTTGCCCAAGTCCCGTAACAATACTGTCATCCGGGTAGTCACTGATCATTTCTCCAAGATGGTACATCTAGTTCCCCTTCCGCGTTAACCGTCGGTATGGGCTCTAGCCATGCTTTTAGTGAAGCATGTCTTCTGTCTCCACGGGATGCCAGATGAAATAGTCAGTGACTGGGGTCCCCAGTTCGCTTCTCAGTTCTGGAGAGATCTCTGTCGGCTGCTCAGTTTTGAGCTTAATCTCTCTTCAGAATATCATCCCAAAACAAATGGATTGGTGGAGAGGGCCAATCAGACTCTGGTCACATATTTACGGCACTTTGTCTATGCCAGGCATAATGACTGGGCATCCTTACTTCCATATAATGCTGTCGCTGATTCTACAGGGCAGATATCATTCCTCCTTAATTACGGTCAGCATCCGCATGTTCCCTGCCCATGCCCATTTTGTCTTCTGACTCTAGGGTGGTAGACTGGGCTGTGGAGGCTCGTGACATCTGGGACCGCACACAGGATGCCAATCAGGCCTCTAAGGAGAGAATGAGAGTCTCTGCTGACGTCCATCGCTGCCCCGCTCCTGTCTTCGTGCCCGGCTACTTGGTGTGGCTCTCAGCTCATAACATCGAGCTGCATCGAGTCCATTAAGTTTGCTCCCCACTATATAGGTCCTTTCAAAGTTCTTGAGCAGGTAAATCCTGTAGTATATCACCTTTCCCTTCCGCCGCGCCTGAATATTTCTGATACCTTTCACGTCTCCCTCTTGAAACCCGTTCACATGTCCCAGTTTTCTGAGTCTTCTGCAGGGACTTTGGGTACGTCTTCGGACGAATTTGAGGTGAACGCGATTGTTGGTTCCGAGGTAAAAAATTTTTTTTAGTTGACTTGAAGTGTCATGGGATAGGACCTGGGAGCCGGTTGAGCACATTCGTGCCCCCCAGCTTATTGCGGCCTTTGAGCATGATGAGGCCTGTGGGGGGCACTAGGGGGCAGTAATGTTAGGCACCAGGATTCTCTCTCTGCACGGGATGGATCCCAAGCCTTATCTTCTCCTGAGGTCTCCCATTCAATCTCGACAGCAGTGGATGCTGCTCAGCAAAGACGTCGGTCTCAGCATCTTGCTCAGACTCAGGCTGTGCGCATGGTTACTGTTGCCTCTCCAGGTTCAGCTATGGCTATTGACAAAAGACAGTGGCAGGCAGTCGTTCCTGGGTCCAGGATTCACTCTACTGAGCATGCTCATGAGGTGGCGACCTCTCATTGGTGGTCGGTCGTCAGCTGCTCAGGTCCTGTGCAGGCTCCGGATTGCCCCACGAGCATGGTCCTGTTTGATTGGCACAGTCTATAAAAGACCTTTGGTGCGCCCGTCGGTGCATAAGATCATTCATATTTGCTGTTTGTGTGTTGGTGGATCAATTACCACCCTGTATACACATGTGCCACTAATAGAACTACGAGTGCACTTCTAGACAGGCAGTGTAGGGTGGAAACTCCCACTTGAACTTAGCACCAGGTGTCCTTAGGCGTGGGCTCAAAAGCCACAGTGTAGCAGAGCAGGTTCAGTCACCAGTGGGGGGTGAGCTATAAGAAACCCACTAGCGTCATTTCCACTGTGCTCCTGTGACATCTAACAAGTAGTTTAAAGTGCTCTCAGTTGTAATACTGCTCTGTGAAGTAACAGAGTCAGGCGCTTTGCACTCTTTTCACACCGAGTGACGTTTATCTCGGTGTGTTTATGGTGCTTACTTGCAGCTACGCTCCGCCATTGTTTTCTAGCTGCGGTTTTTCTATCACCGCATGGTGGACCCCGGATTGCGATCGCACCTTCTCGTAATTTATATTTGGTGCGAGACGCAAACCTTAACAGTTTGTTATTTTTAAGTAAAAAAATTGAAAAGTATATTTTGCTTTATTTCTGATAAAAGACTTTATTCTGTCTGTGTCTTTATTTCCCATACCACTATAGGATTAGTAATGGATAGGTGTCTTATAGACGTCTCTCCATTACTAATCTTTGGGCTTGATGTCACCTGACAATACAAAGATGACATCAACCCCACAAATATGAACCCCACTTGCCACTGCTGCAAGACAAGTGGAAAGAGCCAGGCAAAGTGCCAGAATTGGCGCTTCTAATAGATGTACCTTTTCTGGGCAGCTGCGGGCTCCTATTTTTAGGCTGGGGGCCCAATATCCATGGCCGCTTACCAGCCTGAGAATACCAGCCCCCAGCTGTGAGATTTAGCATAGCTGGTTGTCAAAAATGGGGGGGATCCCATGCCGTTTTTAAAATTATTTATTTAAATAATTAAAAAAAACGTGTGGAGACCCCTCTGTGAAGCTGACAGCTGAGGGTTGCAGCCCCCAGCTGTGAGTTTTGCCTGGCTGATTATCAAAAATATGGAGGAACCCACACTCTTTTTTTTTTTAAATTATTTATTTACAGCACAGAAGCAGCTGATGAATACACCCATCAGTTGCTCCTGCTCTCGCTGTTATTAGCAAAAGCAGGTGTCGGATGATGGGAGAAATAGTCCCATCAGCTGACACCAGTGACCGGAGATAAACGCTATACCTCCGATCACAGCTTAGTGCTCATGCTGGCTTTTGACAACGTGGGAACCGCGGCTCTCTGATTGGCGGGGATGATTTCACTGCCGATCAGAAGCAGTGTTTACCGGGCTGTCATGCACATGACAGCTTGACAAACACCCGGTGTTAGGGCAGCCGAACACGAACAGTAACATGGACTTCCTGGTCTAGGTGTACTTTACTGTTCGGGTTTGCCCATGTCTACCTATAATGTTAGCTTTAGACATTCTATCTGTATGTGTAACAATATAAGAGCACCAACACACACAAAAGATGTGTCTGTTTAGACATAAAAGATTCAATCACAAGAAAGAAGACACAAAAAATACAAGACTTCAATGATAACATAAAAGAATAAAAGCTGACTCATCTTGATTACATTATACATTGCCCTAAAGATTAGTCTACATCCAGAAAATAAATTGAAAAGAGCTACGAAGAGGCTCAGGCATCTATCTGTACAATAGACGAAATTTTATAAAAATAAAACAATATTTCCATAATAATGAATTCTATTAAGAAATCACAATGTAGAATATTTTAATTTTTCTTTTTGTTTTCTCGGAACAATACACCTATTATAATTTGTCATAAAATGCATTTAAAAATAGTTGTACAACCATACACGGAAAAATTTTATTATTTGCCACCAAAAGTCTTTTTGAAATGTTGTATACAGAACATATAATCTTTACTGGTATAAAAAAAGAATTAAATTACCATATTTCTCAGTATCTATAAAGAAAGAGGAGTTATCTTTTACTATATTTAAGCCGAACACAAATTTTTATTTTATGGTCTCGGTGTTCAAGTGTCTAAAAAGATCTAGCATTTATTGGCAAAATCTACATTTTACTAAGACACTCATTTTTTCATGCAATTCTATGATGTGCAACCAATTATTCCGTAATAGCCAGCTTGTGTAACCCTTAACACCCTGCTCAAGATTTCACTTCAATTCCAAGCAGGCAAGAGCCCAGTTGATGTGCCAATATCTCAATCTATGTCATTTGTAACATTTGAAGCGCTCGTGAGCCTCCTGCAAATCTCTCGTGAGCACCTCTGCCTTTCACAAACCTCATATTAACAATGCAAAGCTTCACTTCTCATCCCTGATGGGCGGCAATTTGCTTGTTGTTTTTAATTGCATGGAGATGCTCCTTAAGGCGCCCAATTTGAGAATTCGCAAGGTTTGCCTCTGGAGGCTGATTATTAACAAAATATATATATTAATTTGAGCGCTAACAAGCTGGATGAGATTCAGGCCGTACTATCAATTTGATCCTACCACAAGAGACGCAGAAATTAGATAGGGGAATCTTGTAGGGTTTTCCATAATAAAGTATTATTTGAACAATATGGTGAAGAAATTAGAGAACGTACATCGTAATATGTCAGTATACATGCATATGGCATTGGATGGAGAAATAAACATGGGAGCGTATAATTATTCATGGCTCCACTTCAAGTGTCATAATAATTGAAAAGCGGTTCTCCTACCACGGCTATTGTGTGACTCTCAGTAGTGTATGAAAGGTTTACATTCGAGCCGTATACTACTCGTCTTTCTATTGTGTTTGATATAAATATTCCGCTCTATCACTGGCAACCGGACTTGTGATTCCTGAGTAACGTGAATATTTTCAACCATCTATTGCTAAAATATGTGCGTTCACGTACTATTTATTGTTGCAGATCTTTCGAATATTTTGACTTAATTCTAGGAAAAAAATGAAAAACGACTCAACAGGATGGCAAAATAATTGCGTCGCGTTTTTTCATGTGCCGTGAACCCAACATAGAGAAGCTCTATCCATTCTTCAGACATCTGTGCATCAGAGAGAGCATGAGAATTGAATCTTTTCTAATTGTGCACTGGCTACACAATTAAAATCTCACCTTGTGCTAATAACACAGTGAAACCTATACTTAAAACCACCTGTCAAAGAAGAGAGACATCTGATAACACAGGCTGCCTAAAGTAAGCAATACATGCTTGTGTTTTTATCTCGTTTTTTCATTTTTTTTTATTCCTGACCTGTCACAGGAGAGTGCCTGTTATCTGTGGATTAAGTACTGCTCAGTGAGAGAACAGCACAGGTAGCACGCATCAAAACTCGCCTGCTAATTAACAGCACAGCACATAAATATAACAGCATGGCTGCCAGCCAGGAGAAAAACACTTCTTTATGTAGCAGAACAGAGGCAAAAGGGTCTGGCCTTTAAAGTTGGTGCCATCCACGAGAAAGTCATTGAGCCGTGGAAAACTCTCGTCATTTCAATATCATTGTGTCAAGGGTTAGACCACATATAAGAGGCATTTGATTGAGTATAGACATTATATAGCAGGATAGGTTTAATAAACAGGTATAACCTCTACAGTATATGCAGTATTTTTTGGACTATAGTACGCACCTTACCATAAAATGCCACCAAGATATAAAAGCAGAAAATAAAAAAAACATTTTTCCTGTTAATTAAAATTCGCCTTTTTGGTGTAAAGTTCAGGGGTAAATATCACTAGTTTTAATGCACCATAGTAGAATTGGGAAGTAACAAATCTATTGTTAGTGTTTCTCTGCAGTGTGTGTATTATACACACAGCTCTGCTACATATGCACCAATAGACACACACCTCTGCTACATATGCACATATAGACAAACACTGCTGTGCTACATATGCACATGTAGACACAGAGCTCTGCTACATATGCATACATAGACACACAGCTCTGCTACATATGCACATACAGACGCACACTGCTGTGCTACATTTGCACATATAGACACAAAGCTCTTCTACATATGCACATATAGACACACAGCTTTACCACATAACCATATATAGACACACACAGCTTTGCTGTATATGCATATATAAACACACAACTCTGCTACATATGCACATGTAGACACACAACTCTGCTACATATGCACATATAAACAGACAGCTCTGCCACATATCCACATACAGACACACACAGCTCTGCTACATATCCACATATAGAATCACACAGTTTTGCTTCATAACGCATGTAAACAAACACATCTCTACTACAAATGCACATATAGACACACAGCTATGCTACATGCAAATATATCCACACACAGCTCTGCTACATATCCACATATAGACACACACAGCTCTGCTACATGCACATTTACAGATACACATACAGCTCTTCTACATATGCACATATAGACAAACACTGCTCTGCTACATATCCATATATAGACATAAACAGCTCTGGTACATGCACATTTAGTTACTTACACATACACTATACATTACCACATCTTGCAGTTCCTGTTTGCGATGTGAACAGAGGCTGCTGAAGCAGAACAGCTGAAAGACTATCCACTAAATTAATTCAAGGACCTTTCAGGTCATGTGATTAATCACATGACCTGAAAGGTCCTTGAGTTAATTCTGTAGAAGGTCATTAAGCTGCTCAGCTCCTGCAGCCTCTGTTCAGGTCTCAGTAGCTGCCTCTCCTGCTCTTCACCCTTCATATTCTTGTAGATCAGTGTGGGGCAGCAGGAGAGGCAGCTGCTCCCTCTGTGATTGGGATGGGTGACTGCTAGCATTCACCTCCATCAAAGTAATCTGACTCCAATCTATAAGACGCATACACAATTTAGCAAGTTTTTCTTGTTAAAAAGTGCAACTTACAGTCCAAAAAATATGGCACCTTACAAGACTATGGCAAGTCAGGACTAGCATTTTAGTGCTCTAAGTATAGTAATAAACAAGGTGTTTCATATGGTATATAGGTCCATCATCAAAAATATCTTAGCCCCCATAAGGGCAAATGTTGAGAGGTGATGATTTCCCTGTAATATATACATATACTAGCTGAAGAGCCCGGCATTGCCTGTGCATAGTAACCAACTGTGGTTAGTTATAACAAATTATAATGATTATATTGCACATAAAAACCGTGCATCTAATCCTATCCTATCCTAACTGCTGAGCCGTGTATTTAATCCTATTCTGTGTGATACTGTCTGCTGAGCCATGTATCAAATACTATTCTGTGTGATACTGTGTGCTGAGCTGCGTATCTAATCCTATCCTGTGTGATACTGACTGCTGAGCTGTATATCTAATCCTATCCTGTGTGATATTACCTGCTGAGCCATGTGTCTAATCCTCTCCTGTGTGATACTGACTGCTGAGCTGTGTATCTAATCCTATCCTGTGTGATACTGACTGCTGAGCCGTGTATCTCTAGTCCTATCCTGTGTGATACTGGGCTCCCCCTGCAGTCTGTGTCAGAGGGTGGTCTGTGTTGGCATGGTAATAAATTGTGTTATTTCCAGCTTTACAGAAGGACGATAACACCATAGAAATGATAAGAATAATAGGCCTCAGTTACCACAACTGTCTACAACGAAAACTGTTGCTGATAGCAACCAATCACAGCTCATTTTTCATCTCTTAAACAGCTCTGGGACAGCATGGCGAGTTTTGAGTGGCGAGTTTTGTGTTTCGACTTTTATGTGGCGAGGTTGGTGTATGTGTGGTGAAATGTGTGCTGAGGGTGGTATATGTGTTGAAGCACGTGGTAGTGTGTGGCGCATTTTGTGTGTGTTCATATCCCTGTGTGTGGTGAGTATCCCATGTCAGGGCCCAACCTTAGCAACTGTGCGGTCTATACTGTTTGGCGCTATCACTCTCATTCTTTAAGTCCCCCTTGTTCACATCTGGCAGCTGTCAATTTGCCTGCAACACTTTTCCTTTCACTTTTTCCCCATTATGTAGATAGGGGCAAAATTGTTTGGTGAATTGGAACGCGTGGGGTTAAAATTTCGGCGCACAACATAGCCTATGATGCTCTCGGGGTCCAGACGTGTGACTGTGCAAAATTTTGTGGCTGTAGCTGAGATGGTGCGGATGCCAATCCCGGACATACACACATACATACACACAAACATACACACACATTGAGCTTTATATATTATATATATATATATATGTGTGTGTGTGTATATATATATATATATGTGTGTGTGTATGTGTATATATATATATATATATCAAAGTGTCATTTTATTCAGCTTTTTATGACCTACAAGACCATATAGTCGGCTTTGGAGGGACAATTTCACTGACAGATGTCCTTTATGTCTCTAAACAAAGTGCAGTATTGAACTTTCTTTTTTATTACTATTTTTAGGAGGCATAATATTTGGAAGTATTATTTTTATTTTTAGTGATAGTATTGGTATGGTATGTATATGCTTCAAATTAGGCTAATTAAACAGGAATGCAAATCAATATTATGTGTGACACACACACTTTGTGAGGAAATCACAAAATTAAATGTGTCAATTAATTTTAATTCTCTTTTGTACCTTTTCTTTTTTTTTTAAAAAAACTATCCTCTCTTTACTAGTAAGTGGCAATCTAAAAATGCCCTCAAAACAGCAACAATAAGCCGCAAACATTGGCATGGAATCAAATTAGACAAAAAAAATCTATAAAAAAAATGATTTAGAAGTCTGTGCAGCTGCGCTAAAGCTCATGTGACCATTCAGTCTTCTGAAATGTGTAAAATGATAGCAACAATTCACAAAGCGAATCGTCTATTGTTCGAATTTGCCGGGTTAAACAAATTCTTAAAGTTTTGATACATTTTTGATTCCATAATAATCATCTCTACTATAAACAAAACAACTGGGCACACAAATTTCTTGCCGGTCGTGGTGGAGTCAGGCGCTAGTGATTCACTTAGAGGAGCATGCTTCTTAATGGATCAGGAACATCTGACGAGTGGCACGTAACACCAGAAATCTTACTCCAATTTGTGCTGAAGATTTTGGGTTTGCAGAACTGCTACAGCTTGGTATGAATTAGATGAGCTGTGGCATCATGGCTAGAGATGAGCGAACAGCATTGGCTCCCTCCTTATTTGGCAAGCTATAGAGATTATCGAAGAAGCTGCATCAGGAAGCCGGATACATGGAGAGCCCTTGATGATCAGCTGTCCGGTGCCGCAGCTGCATGTGTCGCGGCTGTGTAGGCTCTCTATGCATGTGTTGCGACTGTCACACAGCCCCAACACTTGCAGCTACGGCACTGAACAGCTGATCAGCCGGTCTGCTCCATGTATCCGGGTTCCCGATGCAGTTTCTTCGGCAAGCGTTATAGTTTGCCAAATAAGAAGGGAGCCAACAATTTTCACTCATCTCTAATCATGACCCTGCTGCTTCCCTTCCGCTACCCATTTTGGTGAAACTAAGAAAAACAAGCGTAAAATGCCAAAAATTGCAGCATTTTTACACAACTTAAAGTTTTATTAAATTTTTTTTGACTGTTCATAGAAACACCCAAATTTTGGCAAAATAACATTGATGAATCAGTGCCAATAAGTACAGAATGGACCAGTTTCATCCCACTATCATAATGACTGTTCCGGCAGTCAGCATCTCCTATTTTACGTTATCCACGTCTTATTATCAAGAGAAAATATTAATTAGAAGGGAAAGGTAATGAACATTGCTGGACAATAAAGGTGAACTCTGAGGATGGATACAAGTACCTATAATGATAGAATCAATAAATGTTTTCAAGTTATATCACATATATGTAAAATGATTCCAAACCAGAGCTTCACCTTCAACATATTCCCCTGAATGATATTTCAGGTTCTTTGAGAAACCAAACTCCTAAACTATTATATAGATAAGTTAGTAGATGGAAATACAGATCGAAGAAACACATGACTGCAAGAATAAACCACAACGAGGGTTCGCTTGTAGTCTGCAAACATAGAAACAAAGATAGGGTTGCATAAAAAAATAAAATCATATCACACTCTGAAGGCAAACATTGTAAGGTTGATATGTACAAAGTCATACAATCACTTTTTACAGTTCATGTTACTGTATAAAAAAAAGCTAAGTAAATATCCAAGAAAAACTGCACTTTACAAATTTTGCCAAAAACAAACTAAAACACCCTACAAAGCCAAAAAAGCTACAAAGCTACACAGATTTATTTATCAAATTATGATACTTACAAAAAGGGATTTGGAAAACCTCAAAGGGAAGAGTAAATATTTTTGTCAATTAATTGGCAAAGAGGCCACAGAATAACAGGCCAGACATTTCTGTTATTGTTTATTCATTATCATCATATGTATTAGCTAATTCCACTAACATAAGTGAATGTAGGATTTGTCTTGTTCAAAACACAGCAGGGGGTGTTGCATCATTCCAAAAGCAGAGAATCGCTCATCTGACAGTAATGAAGGATGTCTGTATGCAAACACTGGACACGTCTTACAGTAGAACACGACTTTATGGATTTACTTATTGATGCAAACAGACGAGCAGCTCAACGAACAACTCCGATACCACAATCTTAAAATGGATACAAGATTATGGAAGTCTTTGTTCAATAGTTTTTTTTAGTTGGGCACAACTGAGATAACCTGTCAACGATCTGTGCACAACAATACTTGTTCTGTGGCGGGAGAAAACTATTCCGTAGTCTTTCACGTGAAGACTATGTTCACATGTCCAGTAATCATCCGATAGAACGGATCCAGCAGCGATCCTTAGAAAAAAAAAACTGTACCGGCAGAACCTTTTTGTTTGTAAAAAAAAAAACTGATCTCAACTGGATCCTTTTTTTTAACATTGAAGTCTATGGAAAACTGAACCGTTAAATAGCCATCTCTTTTCTTCCATTTTAGATCCGGTATGTAAAAAATGGATCCTTTTTCAAATTAAGGAAAAATGGATGGATAATTTACAGATCCTTTTTTTATAGATTTCAATGTTAAAAAAAACTAAATCCAGTTGAAATCATTTTTTTGATTTGCCAGACAAAAAAATTGCCTCTGTACAACTTTTTTGTCGACAGACTGCTGCCGGATCCATTCTAACTGATGATTACAGGACATGTGAACATAGTCTTATGGCGTCAGTGCACCAGGCAGCTGCTGAATATTTTGGAGCTTTCTTGCAGATTCACTATGTGATTTGTGTAGTCGTTAACATTCTCTAACATATAAAGGGCTCATACTCAGATGCGAGAAACTCAGACGAGTCTCACACGTCAATACCTGGCACTGCCGCCGGCACTCAGATCGGAGCGTTCAGCTCCATGTATTTCTATGCAGCTGAACGCTCCGGTCCTGAGTGCCAACGGCAGTGCCGGGTATTGACGTGTGAGACTCATCCGAGTTTCTCGCATGTGAGTATGAACCCATACTTAGGTGATACATGTATCTTAACAATATGTAAAATAGCAATATAAGTGTTTTAACAACATGTGTTTTCAGCTGAGACTGTTTAAGTACTATATTACAATCAGGAACAATAAGAACACACCAAATTGCAATATTTTAATTCACAGTTTTTTAGAAATGTGCAAAAAAGATAAACAATTTTGGTTTTCTGCATTTTTTTTTTTTTACTTTCCTTTTTCTACACCTAAACAGGTGCACTTGGGTTTGAATTAATTTCTATTGATTGAGCAGTGGAAACAGTCCAGTCGTCCAACAAGACCTTCAATTTTCTAGAGAGATCAGCAGTGGGTTAGTACGTGGTGTCAATACAGTATGTGGTGTATATGCTCTGGTGACCAAATAGGAAATTTAGTGGATGGTAGTGGACGGCTGATTTTTCTTATCTTCTGTTTAGCACAGTTACTTTTGTGTGCACTATCTATATTTCTAATGAGCAGCATATTGAATTGTCCAATCAGTCAGTATCATACAGATAATGAACTGTAACTATTACCTAATATATGCAGTCATAGCTTTAAACTTCCTACCTAATACTGTATAGGTTGGCCTCAAAGCGTCTTGTGCTATCCAGCTCTGAACCCATTTATATTAGAGAGATATCAATTGAATAATTATTCAACGAACATCTCTCTCTCCTGATTCCCTCATTGACAAGAATTCATTAGCTCAAAGAGAACATTAGAATCATTCATTGGAACTAACAAGCTGTGTCCTTCTCTCTTGCTCCATCTTAAGGGTACACTCACATCTGCGTATATAAAGTAGATGAGATTCTCAGCCAGAAAAGTTGGAGACTGACAGGTGAGTGTCATGAGATTTTTTTCTCACCTAGCATCCATATGCCATGGATATGTAATCTGTATGCAATTCGTGTTTAACATCAGCTTTTAGTTACAGTTCGCTGTCATTTCAAGCAAATTTTCTAACTAATTAAACAATCTTATATACAGATATAGATAAATGATAGATACATAGAGAGACGGATAGATAAATAGATAGATAACCCCTATAAAGCAGTGATTCTGCAGGTGGTGACCACAGACCATTTCTCTGTTCTCATGCCTTTTAGTTGTTGTTTTGTTCAGTTTTGCATTTTGCCATTGTGCTCACCCCTAGAGGTATTGTACAGTAGCATGAACTGTTGTCTACAACTCAAAGAAGTTGCTAAGGTAGTTCAGCTTGTAACAGAGTATCACCCCCAGACTGTTTTCAATGACTATACTTACTGTAATCAGGTCTACATTAGTATACCTTGTTCTGCATCTGGTTGGGGCATGTGTGTCTTTGTTCCTCTCTGCAGGTGGCATCTCAAAGGCACAGACCTGCAGACAGGGCTTCTGGAACATTTTTCATCTTTGAGCCTTGTTTAACGGGGTGGATGTTAGTATCTCTGGCCCAACAAGGGGTTGATCCCAAGAAAGCTAGGACAATAAGCCACATTTTAGTTAGCTGATGATGTGTCTTGGGAAGGGCAAGGATCTGCAGCTGTGGTGAAATTCTGGTGCATGTGGAGGCCACACACACTACGGAGCACCTTTTCCTTGTCTTGAAGCATTTCCACTGAAGTTGGACAAGCCTGTAATTTGATTTTCCACTTTTACATTGAGTATCATTCCAATCCAGACCTCTGTGGGATGTTAGTTTTGATTTACATTGATCATTTGTATATTTTATTGTTCTCAAGTTCAGTGCTTTCCACTATGTAATGAATAAAGATTTTCAACTGGAATATTTTATTCAGTGATATCTAGGATGTCATATTTTAGTGTTCCCTTTATTTGTTTGAGCAGTGTAGATAGATGGATGGACAAACACACGGAGAGACAAACAGGTAGATAGAGGTTGTTGAGATATATACTAGATATAATCATTGCAGTGCGTGCGTAGCTTACTATACATATATTTTAGCTAATAATTAAATAAGACAAAAATTAAGTGGGACCACCGTATTTTTCTTAACTAGCAAACGCTAGGCAGACAGCTGCAGGCTGATGTTAATAGACTAGGAAGGGGCCACAGATAAGCACATCAGCCCTTAACCACCCCAGAAATGCATCCATTAGATGCATCAATTCTGCTGGTTAGCATTGGCTCTTCCCACTTGCCCTGGTGCGGTCGCAAGGGGGGGTAATAGTATTGGGGTTGATGTCAGCTTTGTAATGTCAGCTGACATCAATCTCAGGGATTAGTAATGCAGAGGTGTCTGTAAGACACCCCCATTATTAACCAGATCAGATTAAGTTAAAAAAACCACAGACACAAAGTAAAGTCCTTTATTTGAACAAAAACTCCCAGACTCTCTTTTACTTACTTACTAATATCCAGAGAAAAATAAAAACTAAAGAAATCCTTACCTTTCCACTGATAATCAATATGTCCTGAGAAGAGCCCAATTCAGCTACGTGTAGATGCATTGATGAGCAGTGACATAAAATGTTACCACTCATCATGGCATCCAGGAGATGCTGAGCTGAGCATGAGAACACAGCTTCAGTGCCGAGCACTGATGTCTGTAAGATGGCTTGAGTTCATAGCTGATGAATTCCGGTCACCTAATTGACGTCACCACTCACACCATGAGAACTTTCTCATGCAGCTGACATTACAAAGCTGACTTCAACCCCAATACTATTACCCCACTTACCAACACACCAGGACAAGTGGGAAGAGCCAAAGCTAAGTATCAGAAATGGCACATCTAATGGATGCACGATTTTTAGGGCGGCTGATGGCTGATGTTCTTAGTCTGGGAGAGAGTCAATATCCATGGCCACTTCCTAGACTTATAATATCATCCACCAGCTGTCTGCCTAGCCTTTGCTGGTTATTAAAAATAGGGTGGACCCCACCTAATTTTTTTGGGGGGGTCACGCCTTGTTAATAGCCAGGAAAGGCTAAGTAGACATAGTAACATAGTTATTAAGGTTGAAGGAAAACTTTAGGTCCATCTAGTATGCTATCCTAACATGCCTTAACATGTTGATCTAGAGGAAGGCAAAAAAAACATGTGGTAAACAGTAAGCTTCACATTGAGGAAAAAAATTCCTTCCCGACTCCACATACGGCAATCAGACTAGTTCCCTGGGGCAGGCGCCGGACCTCTCTGACCTTTCCTGGTGCCTGCGCACTGCAGTACTTTACTCTGCCCTCAACAGGGCAGATAAAGTACGCCTGTGCCAGAGCCGCGGCAGAAGAAGGAGGACGGCATCACTAGAAGATGGGAGGTGCCGGATCAGACCGCGACACACACCGCACCCGACTGCGCCCCCCGGTGAGTATAATCAAACTTGTTTTTCTTATCGTTCTGGTTACATCGGGGGCTTATCTACAGCATTACAGAATGCTGTAGATAAGCCCCTGATGGCGGTGCCGGCAGGAGAGAGGGAGAGAGGGCTAAAAATAGGTGACAGATTCCCTTTAACCTCCCTAATCTCCTGTTGCTTCTCTGATGTGGCACTTGGTACAGGCAGTATTTTAGAAAATAACACCTTGGAGGTCCTTGCTTTAAGCTTTCAGCCTTAATTCCCTGAAATCATCTTAAAGGACCTTCCACCTACCTCTAACTTTGTCATTTGTACCAATGTGCACCATGACCAATGGCTCCTCACCAGCCCCTCCCAGTAATCTGTCAACCCGATCAGCGATGTGTCGGACTTGAGTGCCATGTAGTCAGCACACCGTTCGACAATCCCTGTCTTTTTGACAGATTGCTCTATCTGTTCCCCTAATAATTGAGGCCCCCACTACCAGCACATGTCTGGCCTGCCCTGCTCTCCTATTTCCACCCTTACTGGAGCAGACACTCCTCCAGCTTTCAGAGGACATGCCTTGCTGCAGCAGTGCTACTCCTGTACTGACACTCCCCTCATCCGCCAACTTAGCAAACTTATTGGGATGTACGAGATCAGGACTAGCCTCCCTGGCACTCTTCCCTCTACCCCGCCTTCTAACTGTCACCCAGCTTCCTGCTCTACTGGCCTGCAGCTCCATCCTAGCATCCCCCCTCATCTATCCCATTGAGCGTCTGCTCAGTGAGCAGAAGACTCCTTTCCATATTGTCTATGGATCTCAGTGTTGCCAGCTGCACATTTAGATCCAGTATCTGGGCTTCCAAATGTACAACATGCTCACATCTCGCACAGCAGTATGCACCCTCAACTGGCTGTTCAAAGATTGCATACCTGTGGCAAGATGTACGCTGGATGGCATTGTCAATAGTGGAACACATTTCCTAATGGTGATTGCACTAGACAGAAAAGTTAAATAAAAATAAATGCAAAGTATTAACAAAATAAAAATAGCAATTCAGTAATTCCTCCCTTGTAAACTCCCTGAATCCAAAGTCACTGAATCACAAGTCACACACTTACCACCGTTCGCTCTTATGCTCTGGTTACACTCAGCTCACTCACACTCGCTAAGCAGAAGATTTAAAGAGATTTTTTTTCCCTCAGCAGCAATCCAGCCTACTGTTCAGTGCACTTCCAAGCTGGGAGCTGATATTAATAGACTGGGAATCTCCATGTTTATTACCCCTTTCCCAGACTATAAACATCAGCCTCCAGCTGTCGGCTTTCCTTCAGCCGGTTAAGAAAGATATTGGTGGGTCTGCATGTATCGCACTTGCTTTTTCGGCACATTTTACAGATGCCTACCAGATTGAGATCTTGGGAATTTGAAGGCAAAGACGAAAGCTAGAACTTCATTTCATAATCCCATTGAAAAATACCACTGCCTTTAGGGAATACCATTGCCATGAAAAGGTATACTTTGCCTGCATAGTTGGTAAGTGTCAAAGTAGCGTTCACATGAATGCCAGGTCACAATGAATTAACATTGCTTGAGTAAAAACGTACTGTTGACATTAGGCACAGGCAGTGGGGTGGGAGGATGTTCAAGTTTTAGGAACAGACTAGGGCTTACAGTATGCTTAACCAGCCACTGATCATGGAGCCATTGCCAGCTTGCTTTCTGTTAATAATGCTTCTTGGTGAAAAACATACATGCACCATGATTCTTCAGAACAGGTTATCTTCTATATAAAACCAGGTTATGTTCCCCATGGTGCAGTCCTGATGCTAATATGGCGCCTCAAGGTGATTTGGGCTGTATGGACATACTGACTGGGCTGTGGCTACACAAGAAACCATGATGCCCTATATTTTCTGACACCTTTCTATCATAGCCAGAATGAATAATTTCAGCAATATGTACCTCAGTAGCTCTTTTGTGAGTTTTAACCAGAGTCTAGACCACAACCCACAAGCATCAGACAAGGTCACAGCTTTACCGGAACACATAACGAAATTAACCATCATCATAGTTTCTCATATCCTTACACGTTTGCAATTTTTTTTTTTAATTTCAATTGCCTCAACTTCAAGAACTGAGTGTTCACTTGCTGCATAATTCACCCCACCCCGTGACAGGGAACATTGTGACAAAATAATAAACATTATTCACTTCACCGGTTAATGGTGTTACATAGGCAATCAGTATATTGTAATGCTTATTTTGTAATCAAAATGATCAATACGATCAGTCATATACGAAATAACTGTAAGCATTGTATAACAGCAGCAGCAACACTGTAAACTACAGCTCATACAATGCATTTCTGATTTGTTGCAAAGGGCAGCACAGGATTAAGCTCCATCCCAAGAGTAAACTTTTGCCATATATTTATAGGTCCATATGATTCTGCAAGACAACAGTAAAAACAACACTTTGAGATTAAAGCTTCTTTTTGTGGATTAATCTATAATTTAAATCCCATGATGCCAGCCGTACTGAAATAAACCACTGCACACACAATCTCTGAATCCGCACAAATTGCAACAATAAGTTAATTCATTTTAAATATTAATAACTTATTTTAATAAATAATAATGTTCAGATATATGGATTGTAGTTAACTTGTCTGGTAAAGCTGCTATATAGATTCCTACATCATTGCAGTTTACGCGGTAAATAGGTGCCCTTTACATCCAATCAGATTGCAGGGAATTCAGTTATCCAATAAAGCATGGATCTGATTGGTTGATATATGAAAGTCATGATTTTTGTATGCACTATATAGTGGAGCAAGTGTCGGTAGAAAAAGTACTAGTAGTCCATAAAACTGTGGCATTTCATAAGTTTGGGAGGCATGTTAGGCTGGTTTCACATTAGCGTACCGGGACTCTGCGGAGGGCTGTGTACCTCCTCCCTGAAGCTCCACCCACTTCTGCACTTGTTCTGTTTAGGTCCGCCTACTTCTGCATGCATCCTGCCTACCTATCTTTAACATTGGGTATGCAGGACATGCGGATTTATGCGCATGTATGCAGATGTGTCGTTTTGACGCATCAAAACAACGCATCCACATACATCCGCATGTCCTGCGTGCCCAATGTTAAAGATAGGTACGCAGGACGTTTGATTGTAGAAAAGCCTGGCTAGGGCTTTTTTTCAGCCCGCTTTTTATATGTGTGTTTGCGCAGGACATATGCAGTGAACTACTTATACGATGGACTACTTGCTAGAGATGGGGTGCACCTTACGAAGACTGGAAAGCATGTATTTGGAAGTCGCCTTGCTACACTTGTAAGGAGAGCTTTAAACTAGAACAACATGGGAAGGGAAGCAAAAGACCAGAAAAAGCCATACACCTGACAAATGCTATTGAGAACTCTGCTATTAGAAGTGGAAAGGAAGAACAAAGACGAAAGAATCTAATTAATAAAAATATTGGAGAAAGAGAAACCAATCACAAACTAAAATGTTTCTATACTAATGCACAAAGCATGGGCAACAAACAAGGAGAATTGGAACTACTAACACAGGAACAGAAATATGATGTAATTGGAATCACTGAAACTTGGTGGGACAATACACATGATTGGAATACAAGACTAGGAGGATACAACTTATTTGCAAGAAACAGACTTGATAAACGAGGAGGGGGTGTCGCATTGTATGTTCGAAACGCGTATATCTGCACAGAGATTGAAGCTTCAGAGACTGGGAGTTCTGTGGAAACTGTTTGGGTAAGAATACAAGGACAGAACAATGGAAAGGACACCATTGTAGGCATTTACTACAGGCCGCCTGTGCAAGCCGAAGATATAGATGAACTCTTTATGCATCAGATGGCCAAGTTCTCCAAAAAATATGACATAGTTGTCATGGGAGATTTCAACTATCCAGACATTTGTTGGGAATCTCTCTCAGGCAAAACTAACAGGTCAAGGAAATTCTTATCCTCTCTTGCTGACAACTTTATCTTCCAAAAGGTAAGGGAGAAAACAAGGGGAACTGCTACCTTGGATCTAATCCTTATAAACAGGGAGGAAATGGTTGAGGAGGTAAAAGTGGCTGGGACCCTAGGAGGTAGCGACCATGCTATTTTAGAATTTTGGATTACTAGAGGTGGAAGACCTGTGAAGACTCAGACGTCAAGGTTAGATTTCAGAAAGGCAGATTTTAAGGGATTCAGAAAGAGAATTGGAGGGATCCAATGGCTGGATATCCTTAAAGACAAAAATGTCCAGGAAGGATGGGAAATCTTAAAAAATGAAATTCTCAAAGCACAGTTGTTAACAATTCCGAAAAGAGGGAAGAATAGGAAGCATTTAAGGAAACCAGGATGGATGAACACAGAACTTAAGCACATGCTAAAAAGGAAGAAAAAAATGTTTATAAAATGGAAAGAGGGAGGCATATCTAAAGAAGAATATAATGCTGTCTGCAGAACCTGCAGGGCACAAATCAGATTAACTAAAGCTGAAAATGAACTGAGGCTTGCAAGAGATGTCAAAAGCAATAATAAAGGATTTTGGGGATATGTCAAAAGTAAAAGAAAAGTCAAAGATGCTATAGGATTTTTACAGGATGAAAATGATGAAATGGTAAGACAGGATGTTGAGAAGGCTGAACTTTTAAATTCCTATTTTGTATCTGTTTTCTCTCAGAAAGGAAATGCAACATCAACTGTTATTCACTGTCCTATTAAGGGAATAGAAGAATCCAGGATATCTATAAACAGAAAGATAGTGAGGAAACACTTAGCTAACCTAAATGAATTCAAGTCTCCAGGTCCAGATGAATTACACCCCAGAGTACTGAAGGAGATAGCAGAAGAAATTTTTGAACCCCTCTCCATAATCTTTGAAAATTCTTGGAGAACAGGAGAAGTGCCAGAAGACTGGAGAAGAGCAAATGTTGTTCCTATCTTCAAAAAGGGGAAGAAGGTGGACCCAGGCAACTATAGGCCGGTGAGTCTGACTTCTATACCAGGAAAGATCTTTGAACAAATTATTAAACAACATGTATGTCAATACCTGGATAAGAATGAAGTGATTAAACAGAGTCAGCATGGGTTTCTAACTAATAAGTCATGTCAGACTAACTTAATTTCCTTCTATGACGGTATCACTGATTGGGTGGATCAAGGAAATGCTGTAGATATAGTATATCTTGACTTCAGCAAAGCATTTGACAAAGTCTCTCATACAATCCTTATTGAAAAAATGACTAAGTATGGAATGGACAAGGCAACTGTTAGGTGGATTCATAACTGGCTTAGTGATCGGACCCAAAGAGTGGTCGTAAATGGCTGCACATCCAGTTGGAAGAATGTCTCAAGTGGGGTACCACAGGCTCTGTCCTGGGCCCTGTATTGTTCAACATCTTTATCAACGATTTAGATGAAGGAATTGAGGGTAAACTGATTAAATTTGCTGATGACACAAAGCTAGGAGGGATAGCTAATACTAGAGAAGAGAGAGAGAGGATTCAAAAAGATTTAAATAAACTGGAGAAGTGGGCAGCAACTAACAGAATGGTTTTTAACAGGGAGAAATGCAAAGTACTACATCTGGGCAATAAAAATGAAAAAAGCATATATAGAATGGGAGGAATAGGGCTAAGTGACAGCACATGTGAAAAAGACTTGGGTATACTAATAGATCACAGACTGAATATGAGTCAACAGTGTGATGCAGCAGCAAAAAAGGCAAATGCAATTCTAGGATGTATTAACAGAAGCATACAGTCTAGATCACGTGAAGTCATTATTTCCCTCTACTCCTCTTTGGTCAGACCTCATCTGGAATATTGTGTCCAGTTTTGGGCACCACATTTTAAAAAAGACATCAACAAACTGGAGCAAGTTCAGAAAAGAGCGACCAGAATGGTGACCGGTCTGCAAACCCTGTCTTATGAGGAAAGGTTGCAGGATTTGGGAATGTTTAGTTTGCAAAACAGAAGACTGAGAGGAGACTTAATAGCTGTCTACAAATATCTAAAGGGCTGTCACATTGTAGAAGGATCAACTTTATTCTCATTTGCACAAGGAAAGACTAGAAGCAATGGGATGAAACTGAATGGGAAGAGACACAGATTAGATATTAGAAAAAACTTTTTGACAGTTAGAGTGATCAATGAGTGGAACAGGCTGCCACGAGAAGTGGTGAGTTCTCCTTCAATGGAAGTCTTCAAACAGAGGCTGGACAGACATCTGACTGGGATGATTTAGCGAATCCTGCTTTGAGCAGGGGGTTGGACCAGATGGCCCAGGAGGTCCCTTCCAACTCTACGATTCTATGATTCTATGATTCTATAAGTAGGCGGACCTAAACGGAAGAAGTGAAGAAGTGCAGAATTGGGCGGACTTCTGGGAGGAAGTACATAGCCCTCCGCAGAGCCCCGGTACACTAATGTGAACCTAGCCTTGAAGAAGCACTCCTAACAAAATTTGTAATCTCTTAATATATTACAATCACCATATTATATAGCACTGTGCACTTACTGTTCAATTGCTCATTTTGCCTTTTTACCCAGTTAATTCTTGTCTTTTCCATTAGGTCTATGATATTATGAAATTAAAACCAGACAGACTAGCTCAGTTCTTCTTTATGTAGAAACAAGAAGTATATTTTCACTGCATGAGTCATCATTAGAGTTGAGCGAAACGGGTTGAAAAAATTCAAAAGTCGCCGACTTTTGGCAAAGTAGGGTTTCATGAAACGAAACCCGACCCTAGGATGAGGTCGGCCACGAGGTCGGCGACTTACGCGCCAAAGTCGCGTTTCAAAAGTTTGTTTTGCGCTCTTTTTCAGCCAATCAGGATCCACGGACACTGTGGGCAACGTGATGACATAGGCACGGGTCACCACCATCTTTCAGAAGGGCATGCAAGTGATTGGCTTGCTTTGGTGGGCGTCACAGGGGGTATAAAAGGGAGTGCACGCCGACCGCCATCTTACTTCTGCCGATCTTAGTATAGGGAGAGGTTGCTGCTGATTCTGTAGGGAGAGCGTTAGGCAGGGAAGAAGACAAAAAAACTGCTTCTGCTGCTAGCGATTTGGCCTGCACAACACACAAGTCACTGTGTGTGCAGTGCAAGGGGAGGCTATATTGTGGTGTATCAGTGGTGTTGGTTGTTGGGCTGCCTTCTAAGGCTTCCTGACACCCTGGCATTGCTGTTTACCCACTGCTCCGCAAACTGCTTTTTTAAAAGCAATCCAATCTCCCTTATCCTCTCGTCACTTTGGTCACAGGCAGCTGTGCCATCGAGCGTGTCACATAGCGCTCAGATATCAGTGGGCCGCACACAATCCACAAGTGTCCAGTGTCCAAAAGTGTACGCAGAGATTCAAAATCTCCATTATCCTCTCGTCACTTTGGTCACAGGCAGCTGTGCCATCGAGCGTGTCACATAGCGCTCAGATATCAGTGGGCCGCACACAATCCACAAGTGTCCAGTGTCCACAAGTGTACGCAGAGATTCAAAATCTCCATTATCCTCTCGTCACTTTGGTCACAGGCAGCTGTGCCATCGAGCGTGTCACATAGCGCTCAGATATCAGTGGGCCGCACACAATCCACAAGTGTCCAGTGTCCAAAAGTGTACGCAGAGATTCAAAATCTCCATTATCCTCTTGTCACTTTGGTCACAGGCAGCTGTGCCATCGAGCGTGTCACATAGCGCTCAGATATCAGTGGGCCGCACACAATCCACAAGTGTCCACTGTCCACAAGTGTACGCAGAGATTCAAAATCTCCATTATCCTCTCGTCACTTTGGTCACAGGCAGCTGTGCCATCGAGCGTGTCACATAGCGCTCAGATATCAGTGGGCCGCACACAATCCACAAGTGTCCACTGTCCACAAGTGTACGCAGAGATTCAAAATCTCCATTATCCTCTCGTCACTTTGGTCACAGTCAGCTGTGCCATCGAGCGTGTCACATAGCGCTCAGATATCAGTGGGCCGCACACAATCCACAAGTGTCCAGTGTCCAAAAGTGTACGCAGAGATTCAAAATCTCCATTATCCTCTCGTCACTTTGGTCACAGGCAGCTGTGCCATCGAGCGTGTCACATAGCGCTCAGATATCAGTGGGCCGCACACAATCCACAAGTGTCCACTGTCCACAAGTGTACGCAGAGATTCAAAATCTCCATTATCCTCTCGTCACTTTGGTCACAGGCAGCTGTGCCATCGAGCGTGTCACATAGCGCTCAGATATCAGTGGGCTGCACACAATCCACAAGTGTCCACTGTCCACAAGTGTACGCAGAGATTCAAAATCTCCATTATCCTCTCGTCACTTTGGTCACAGGCAGCTGTGCCATCGAGCGTGTCACATAGCGCTCAGATATCAGTGGGCCGCACACAATCCACAAGTGTCCACTGTCCACAAGTGTACGCAGAGATTCAAAATCTCCATTATCCTCTCGTCACTTTGGTCACAGGCAGCTGTGCCATCGAGCGTGTCACATAGCACTCAGATATCAGTGGGCCGCACACAATCCACAAGTGTCCACTGTCCACAAGTGTACGCAGAGATTCAAAATCTCCATTATCCTCTCGTCACTTTGGTCACAGGCAGCTGTGCCATCGAGCGTGTCACATAGCGCACAGATATCAGTGGGCCGCACACAATCCACAAGTGTCCAGTGTCCAAAAGTGTACGCAGAGATTCAAAATCTCCATTATCCTCTCGTCACTTTGGTCACAGGCAGCTGTGCCATCGAGCGTGTCACATAGCGCTCAGATATCAGTGGGCCGCACACAATCCACAAGTGTCCACTGTCCACAAGTGTGTGCAGAAATTCTAAAACTCCCCTGTCCTATAGACACCTTGTACCTTGTTTTACATTACTATATAGTTTGTTGGATTTTGTCTACATTTCTACCAAAAATGAGGAAGGCTGGTGGAAGAGGCCGTGGAATTGGGCGGGGGTTGGCAGCTGGTAATGATGGTGTTGGTGGTGGATCTGATGGTAGTGGCAAGAGCAAAATAGGACCAAATGCAGGAGGTGCTGACCCTGCGTCATCGTCTGTCTACATAAGGCCTCGAACGCTTAGTTTTCTAGGAGTTGGCAAACCGCTTTTAAAGGCAGAGCATCAGGAAAAAGTTTTGTCTTACATTGCTGACTCAGCCTCCAGCTCTATCGCCTCCTCTTCTTCAGTTGTAAAAAGTAAAAGCACTGAGTCGTCATTGGAGGCTCATGTTCATGAACCACACCTTTCCTTGTGTCCTTCACCCCAACCAAGATTGAAGGATGACGCAGGCCATACTACTGATTACTCCATGGAGCTGTTTTCACATACCATGCCTGGATTAACAAGTCAAATGGTGAATTACCCAGGCCAAGATGAATCTGACATGGAGTGCACTGATGCACAGCCGCTGATGGATGATTCTGCTGGTACATTCACTCAGAGCACTACATTGTCCTCGCAGTGTACAGAGCCAGATTTTGACCCTGATGAGACTCAGGTGCCCCTTCCCGCACACTATACCACCATACACGGTGACACAGAGAAAGGTGCACATGACATAGAAGAGGAGGTGATGGATGACCCAGTTGTTGACCCAGATTGGCATCCATTGGGGGAAGAGGGTGCTGCTTCCAATAGCTCAGATGAGGAGCATCCACAGCAGACATCGACATCGCAACAGCTGTTATCTGGCAGGCCCGGAGCACTCCAAAGACAGGTTCCAAACATCAAAAGAGTTGCTGGACAGCTTGTCCAGAGGGTCAAAAGATCACAGCGTGCTAGGCCGCAAAATGTCTGCCAAAGTAGGAAGAGTGCAGTGTGGCACTTTTTTGAACAAAATCCTCATGATCAGGCCAAGGTTATCTGTAAGAAGTGCGCAAAGACCTTTAGCCGAGGGAAAAATCGGAAAAATTTGAATACCAGTTGCATGCTTACACATTTAACCAGCATGCACTTGCAAGTGTGGACACAACACCACACCTCAAGTGCCACATGTGCAACTGATCACAACGAAGGTAGTCAGCAACGCTACATTGTTTCCCCCACTGTAAGCACACCGGTTAGCACAGCAGCAAATGTTGAGGTGTCGTTGCAAGGCCACAGCAGTCAGGGAATCCCACTGTTATATCAACGAAAGACTGATTCTAGGCCATCAGAAAGAACACCAACTCCATCACCATCATCAACCCTCTCTCAGTCCGCCCTGTCCACCGCTACTTCCACCATATTCAGCTCTCAAGTCCAGCTCACCCTCCCAGACACTGAGTAGGTCAAGAAAGTACTCAGTCTCTCATCCGCGAACAATGGGTTTGAACGCCCACATTGCCAAACTAATCTCGTTTGAGATGATGCCCTTTCGGTTGGTGGAAAGCACAGCTTTCCGTGAACTCATGGCCTATGCAGTACCACGCTATGACCTACCCAGTCGCCACTTCTTCTCTCGCAAAGCCATCCCAGCCCTCCACCATCATGTGAAAGACCGCATTGTCCATGCACTCAAGCAGTCAGTGAGCGGAAAGGTGCACCTCACAACTGATGCATGGTCCAGTCGGCATGGCCAGGGCCGTTACGTGTCCATCACTGCACACTGGGTTAATGTGGTGGATGCAGGGTCCACAGGGGACAGCGGTGGTGGGACAGTGCTGCCTAGCCCACGGTATAGGAAACAGTTGGCTGTAGGCGTTCGACCCTCCTCCTCCTCCTCCTCCTCCAGAAGCGACAGCTCGTCCACAGAGCGCAGTCGTACGAGCACTCCATCTGCAGCTGCCACTGTTGCACACGATGTGTCCCCCTATCGAGCAGCTAGTGGAAAGCGTCAGCAGGCTGTGTTGCAGATGATGTGTTTGGGCGACAGACACACTGCCGAGGTGCTGGCCGAGTACTTGAAGCGACAAACTGAGTCATGGCTGGGCAGTGTACATCTTGAGGCAGGCAAGGTAGTTAGTGATAACGGCTGTAATTTTGTGGCAGCCATAGCCCTTTCAAAACTCAGCCACATACCTTGCTTGGCTCACACCTTGAACCTGGTGGTGCAGTGCTTCCTCAAAAATTATCCGGAGTTAACAGCCCTGCTCCAGAAGGTGCGAAGACTGTGCGCGCACATCCGCCGGTCGCCTGTACACTCCGTTCGTATGCAGAAGCTGCAGCGATTGCTCCACCTTCCCAACCACCGCCTCATTATCGACATTGCAACAAGGTGGAACTCCACCCTGCACATGGTGGAGCGGCTGTGCAAGCAGAGGCAGGCCATAATGCATTTGTGGGAGGATACACGGCCAGGCACTTTGAGAGCAGACATGGAGTTGACAGGCGTGCAGTGGTCGAAGCTGAAAGACCTTTGTAAAGTCCTTCAGTGTTTTGAGGAATGCACACGGCTGGTAAGCGCAGACGACGCCATCCTAAGCATGAGCATCCCACTTATGCGTCTGCTCATGCAAACTTTGACGCACCTTAAGGAGCAGGCGTCTGCAGCCAATGTTGATGAGGAGGAAGAGGAGGAGGGAATCCTTGATGACATTCAGCCATTGTCTGCTCAGGGACCTCTCCTGGATGAGGTGGAGGAAGAAGAGGAGGAGGAGGATGATGGGGATGATTACTTAGGGGAGGAGGATGCATCTCGTGGGGCAAGTGAAAATGTTGGCGTGGCAAGGTCTGGTACAGGGTTTGTGCGTGACTGGAGGGATGTGGATTTGCCAGAAAGTGCTCCTCCACCCAGCACTCGCAGTGCATCATTGACACCGGGAACATTGGCCCACATGTCAGACTATGCCTTGCGGATCCTAAAAAGGGACCCCCGCATTGCCAAAATGATGAACGATGACGACTACTGGTTGGCCAGCATCCTGGATCCACGCTATAAAGGCAAATTACAAAACATCATGCCACAGGAGAACCTTGACCTAATATTGGCTAATAAACAAGCAACTCTGGTAAATCGGTTGCTTGAGGCATTCCCAGCACACAGCAGCGGTGATGGTTCTCACACGAGCCGTACGGGCCGGGGGCAGCTTGGCAGAGGTGTTCGTGGTGCACACAGCAGAAGTGGCGTTGGAGACAGGGGTTTCATGACAATGTTGTGGACTGATTTTTCAAATACCGCTCACACAACTGGTAATACTGCATCGATGGAAAGTGACAGGAGACAGCAGTTGTCAACTATGGTTACAAACTACTTTTCCTCCCATATCGATGTTCTCCCACACAGGTCGTTCCCCTTTGACTATTGGGCCGCTAAACTGGACACCTGGCCTGAATTGGCCCAATATGCCTTACAGGAGCTCGCTTGCCCAGCTGCAAGTGTGCTATCGGAAAGAGTCTTCAGTGCAGCTGGATCAATCCTGACAGAAAAAAGGACCCGTCTGTCAACCCAAAATGTGGATGATCTAACCTTCATTAAAATGAACCACGCATGGGTTTCCAAGGATTTTGTCCCACCTTCCCCTGATGACACATAGGGTGACAGAAAAATGGCTTGCTTTGGTCCACCTCTTCCTGGTACTTCACCTATTTCGCCTTTTGCATCAGTTGAATGTCCAACATCAACATATGCCACTTTCTAAAACTCCCTAACTGTGCTGCCTCCCCCCCCATGGCCGGGGTCACCACCTAGCGCACGACACCGTGCAAGTGCCGTTGCCCTGGACAGGTGGGTAGGCCGACTCTTGGGCGCGGGCACTGGCACAGGGTCCCTCATAGTGCAATCAAGTGTCTCTGACGGTGGTGGTGCACACCCGCCGTCAGACACCCCGCTGTACTATGAGGGGCCCAGTGCCAGTACCGACGCCCACGAGTGGGCCCCCTTGCTTGGCCAGGGCCCCAGTATTTGCAATCTTTACCTCTCCCTGCTCCTCCACTGTGTAATCTGGGCCGTCAAATCCATACTGTGCCTGACACCGTCTGAGCCTGCCTCCTGATGTATAGACATATATTTTGAATGTGTACGCTTTCCATACATGTTATCCGGGGATACGGTACCCCTTCTAACCTTTGTGCAATGACGTGCAATCCATACTGGGCCTAACACCGTCTGAGCCTGCCTCATGCTGTATAGACATATATTTTGAATGTGTACGCTATCCATACATGTTATCCGGGGATACGGTACCCCTTCTAACCTTTGTGCAATGACGTGCAATCCATACTGGGCCTAACACCGTCTGAGCCTGCCTCATGCTATATAGACATATATTTTGAATGTGTACGCTATCCATACATGTTATCCGGGGATACGGTACCCCTTCTAACCTTTGTGCAATGACGTGCAATCCATACTGGGCCTAACACCGTCTGAGCCTGCCTCATGCTGTATAGACATATATTTTGAATGTGTACGCTATCCATACATGTTATCCGGGGATACGGTACCCCTTCTAACCTTTGTGCAATGACATGCTATCCATACTGGGCCTAACACCGTCTGAGCCTGCCTCATGCTGTATAGACATATATTTTGAATGTGTACGCTATCCATACATGTTATCCGGGGATACGGTACCCCTTCTAACCTTTGTGCAATCCATACTGGGCCTAACACCGTCTGAGCCTGCCTCATGCTGTATAGACATATATTTTGAATGTGTACGCTATCCATACATGTTATCCGGGGATACGGTACCCCTTCTAACCTTTGTGCAATGACGTGCAATCCATACTGGGCCTAACACCGTCTGAGCCTGCCTCATGCTGTATAGACATATATTTTGAATGTGTACGCTATCCATACATGTTATCCAGGGATACGGTACCCTTTCTAACCTTTGTGCAATGACGTGCAATCCATACTGGGCCTAACACCATCTGAGCCTGCCTCATGCTGTATAGACATATATTTTGAATGTGTACGCTATCCATACATGTTATCCAGGGATACGGTACCCTTTCTAACCTTTGTGCAATGACGTGCAATCCATACTGGGCCTAACACCGTCTGAGCCTGCCTCATGCTGTATGGACATATATTTTGAATGTGTACGCTATCCATTCATGTTATCCGGGGATACGGTACCCCTTCTAACCTTTGTGCAATGACGTGCAATCCATACTGGGCCTAACACCGTCTGAGCCTGCCTCATGCTGTATAGACATATATTTTGAATGTGTACGCTATCCATACATGTTATCCAGGGATACGGTACCCTTTCTAACCTTTGTGCAATGACGTGCAATCCATACTGGGCCTAACACCGTCTGAGCCTGCCTCATGCTGTATAGACATATATTTTGAATGTGTACGCTATCCATACATGTTATCCAGGGATACGGTACCCTTTCTAACCTTTGTGCAATGACGTGCAATCCATACTGGGCCTAACACCGTCTGAGCCTGCCTCATGCTGTATAGACATATATTTTGAATGTGTACGCTATCCATACATGTTATCCAGGGATACGGTACCCTTTCTAACCTTTGTGCAATGACGTGCAATTCATACTGGGCCTAACACCGTCTGAGCCTGCCTCATGCTGTATAGACATATATTTTGAATGTGTACGCTATCCATACATGTTATCCGGGGATACGGTACCCCTTCTAACCTTTGTGCAATGACGTGCAATCCATACTGGGCCTAACACCGTCTGAGCCTGCCTCATGCTGTATAGACATATATTTTGAATGTGTACGCTATCCATACATGTTATCCAGGGATACGGTACCCTTTCTAACCTTTGTGCAATCACGTGCAATCCATACTGGGCGTGAGAACGGCTGGCGAGCTGTTAAGCAAGCTACAGCACCTGTCCAGACAAGTACAGGGATTCCCTAGCGAGGAGACTTATTTGATTGTTTTCTATGTTGGGACAGCAATTTTTGGGGAGCACTATACTCTGGAGAATGATAGATGGGGCCCACCATACACTGGAACATTCCAAAGGTGGACATCAGACACTGGAGCAGCATTTACAGGGCCCATTATACACTAGAGCATTAGAAATGGGGCCCATTATGTTTGGAGCATTATTTGGGCCCATAAGACAGTGGAGCTTCATCCATGGGGACCAACATATACTGTAGCATTATGTGGAGCTCATCATATACTGTTTCAAACATTATATGGGACCAATGATTTTGTATGGAGAAATAGATGGGCCTCGTCATGAGATGTAAAAAGTGAGGTATTTTTCATTGTACTATACCGCTATTTCTCTGCCGTATCGGAGCATGATGAGTTGTGGTATGTGTTAAAGGGGCGCTCTTTCGCCCAGGGCACATGAAAACCTGCAGCCAGCCCTCCCCCCCCACAAATTTAGCCAAATAACCCCCATTTTTCAGTGCGTAACTTGTATTATGAAGTTAATTAAGGTTGACAAGCTTAAGTAAGAAGAATTGATGCTTTTGGCATTCAAATGGGCACTGTAGGTGTGTTTCCTGTCCTCCTCTCACTGCCGACTTTTATTCCCCATTGACTTACATTGGGTTTCGTGTTTCGGGACGACCCCGACTTTTCCCTATAATCGGACGATCTTGCTCGACCCGACTTTTGGAAAAGTCGGGTTTCACGAAACGAAACGCGACCCTAAAAAAGCAAAAGTCGCTCAACTCTAGTCATCATTAGAGCTACAATCATACATGACTGAAAAGTCCCAGTTTCTACATAGAGCTTAGAAGTATTCAGCTAGTCTGTTTTTAATCATGTGATGTCATAGGACCTAATGGAAAAGAGAAGAATTAACTGGGTAGAATGGCAAAATGAGCAATTATAAGTACCCAGTGCTATATAGTATGCTGATTTCAGTATATTAAGAGGATAAAAGCTTTGATGGGAGTAGGAGGAGTGCTTCTTTAATAAAGAATATTCCACACAACTGAATTTCAAATTACGCATAGATTGATCTTTAAGTAATCTAATAGCAATTTTTATATGCATCATATTAATATTGCCATACCACTACTGGGATATAATATAGCATTTCTACAAAATAATGGAAACACAATTTACTATTTAATTGCTCAGCAATTAAAGAAGAGCTTTACCATTATACAAATATACTCAGTAACCAAACGTAGTTAATGGACAATCCTGTGCATAGAACAGCTGGCCACACTCAGATTATTATTATTTATTATTATAGCACCATTTATTCCATGGCGCCTTACATGTGAAATTGGATATACAGTACATAATAAAAAATGAGTGCCATAATTTTGAACAACCAAGTCATGACAGGTACAGGAGAAGAGAGGACCCTGCCCGCGAGGGCTCACAGTCTACAATGGATTGGTGAGGATTCAGTAGGCAAGGGTAGAGCTGGTCGTGCAGTGGTTGGTGGATCGGTGGTTACTGCAGGTTATAGGCTTGTAGGAAGAGGTAGGTCTTTGGGTTCCTTTTGAAGGTTTCCACGGTAGGCGAGAGTCTGATATGTTGGGTTAGTGAGTTCCAGAGTTCGGGGGATGCATGGGAGAAAACTTGTATGCGATTGTGGGAAAAGGAGATAAGAGGGGAGTAGAGAAGGAGATCTTGTGAGGATCGGAGGTTGCATGCAAGTAAGAACCAAGAGACTAGGTCACACATGTATGGAGGAGAAAGGTTGTGGATGGCTTTGTATGTCATGGTTAAGGAGTCTCTGGGCAATGGAGAGCCAATGAAGGGATTGACAGAGAGGAGAGGCCAGGGAATAGCGGGGGACAGGTGGATTAGTCTACCAGCAGAGTTTAGGATAGATTGGAGGGGTGCTAGAGTGTTAAAGTGGAGGCCACAAAGCAGGAGGTTGCAGTAAATGAGGCGGGAGATGAAGAAGGCATGCACTAGTGTTTTTGCAGATTTTTGGTTAAGGAATCTGTGGATTCGGGAAATATTTTTGAGTTTTAGTTGGCAGGAAGTGGAAAGAACTTGGATATGTGGTTTTAAGGAGTGATCAGAGAAAAGGGTTATGACGAGGCAGCGAGCTTGTGGGACTGGGGAGAGTGAGCAGCAATTGACTTTAATGGATAGGTCTGTTGGGGGGGTGAGTGAGATGGGGAAAGATAACAAATTCAGATTTGTCCATTTTAATGTTTAGAAATCTAGCAGAGAAGAAATATGAAATAGAGGACAGACATTGTGGGATTCTGGTTAGTAGTGAGGTGATAACAGGTCCAGAGAGGTAGATCTGTGTGTCATCAGCATAGAGATGATAATGAAAGCCGTGGGACTTTGTGAGATGTCCCAGGCCAAAACTGTAGACTGAGAAGAGAAGGGGTCCTAGAACTGAACCTTGGGAGCCACTGACAAATAGGTGGCAAGATGAAGACGTGGTGTGCAAGTGGGAGATTCTGAATGTCCGATCTGTTAGGTAGGAAGAGATCTTGGATAGGTACAAGTCTGTAATGGCAAGAGATGAGAGAATCTGTAGTAAGAGGCATTGATCCAATGTTTTGAAGGCAGATGACAGGTCCAGGAGGAGGACAGAGTAGTATCTCTTGTATTTGGCAGTTAGTAGGTCATTGGTGGAATCATGCAGTCATTACATAAATATTTGCCAAAAATAGTATATTTGGTAAGATTGACTATTGATCTAATGTGAACAGAGCTGCTAGATATTCCCCTTTTCCTATCGTTTGATGATAAAACATGCATGATTAGGAGATACAACTGTGTTTTTACAGTGAATTTGGAAGAAATAGCAATTGAATGATTTATATAATGTATCAGGCTGGTAAAACTCTGTACACAAAGTGAAGATTTCACCAGCTCCATAGACACCAAATAGCATGTAAGTGACCTGTAGCAGACAAAATAAATGTGTTGTGGGAACCAACTGTTCACAAAACAAAACACTTCTTGATGTAGCCTACAATATAAGTAAGTACGCCCCATGCTGATTGCACTTAGAGCCACACAAGGTCCAAATGACAGCATGACTAGCTGTAAAACAGGATAACAGAGCATAATATGTATTACCAATAATTTTGGAAAACAAATAAGGCATACATTTATTTGTGTGCATCGTTTATGTCAAATAAAACGTGCAAGCGTATAAATAAAACCAGCATAGAATGTATGCAGAGGAAGCAAGCTAAGGCTCATGCAGTACTAAAGAACTGTTTACTAATTAAGGGTATGTGCAGACATTGCGGATTTGCCTGTGGTATTTTCTGCGCAGATTCTTCCTCTCTTGGCAGAAAACGCAGGTAAAAATCCGCATGGATTTGATGCATTTTTGATGCGGATTTGATGCAGATTTTCATGCGTTTTTAATGCGGATTTGTATGTTTTTGTCAGCTAAATATAGATCTATTATGTAGCAAAAAAATAATTGTGATGTAATTTCTTTGTCCAACCTCTTTTTTTACATACGCCATTGAAGAATAATGTTTACACACACAGATAGATACAGTAGATAGATCTATAAATAGATCTATAGATAGATAGATCTATAGAAAAATATATCTATCTATCTATCTATCTATCTATCTCTATATCTATCTATCTATCTATTATCTATCCTATCTATCTATCTATCTATCTATCTATCTATCTATCTATCCATAGATATATCTATGGGGTTTTGGGCTTATTAAATAGCTCTTTTTTCACTACAAATGGTGTGCTGCCTCCAATTTTTACTGGACTTCTATAACTTGAAGTTTGGTATTTTCCTGGGGGGCTCTGCACCTGGATTCTTTCCTTCTTTTTGCTGCTCTAATTTTCTTCCTTTTATATCTATTCATAGATATATCTATCTATATATCTATCTATCTATCTATCTATCTATCTATCTATCTATAGATAGATATATAATACCAAGGCCGATGTTTAGTAATACTAATGAACAATATGTTAAATTTTTTTAAAAAAGAAAAAAAATGGCATGGGCTCCCACGCAATTTTCTGCACCAGACAGGAAAAGCCACTGACTGGGGGCCGATGTTTATAGCCTGGGAAGCAGGTAATACCCATGGATCTTCCCAGGCTATGAATATCAGCCCACAGCTGTATATTTAGCCTTTACTTGCAATTAAAATAGGGGACCCCCCAAAAAATTATGTGGGGTCCCCCTATAATTATTAACCAGAAAGGCTATGCAGACAGCTGCAGGCTGATATTCATAGCCCAGGAAGGGGCCATGGATATTGCCCCCCCCAGCTACAAGCACCAGCTCACAGCCACCCCAGAAATGGTGCATTTCTAAGATGCACCAGTTCCAGCACTTAGCCTCTCTCTTCTCACTGCCTTGTAGCTGTGGCATATGGGGTAATAGGGGGTTGATGTCACCTTTTATATTGTAAGGTCACATCAAGCCCGGTTAGTAATGGAGAGGCGTCAATAAGACGCCTATCCATTACTAATCCTATAGTTGGTAATGGGTAAAAAAAAAACACAGCCAGAAAAAAGTATTTTAATTGAATAACACCACACACAGTTTGCCGTCTTTATTATACTCCGAATCCATGCGACGCCATCGATCTCCTGCAAAAAAAAATTATAAACAAACACCAATACTCCCTGTCTGACGTAATCCAATTAATAACGAGTGTCCCACGACGATCCCCCCTGTAGAACAGTGACGTTGGGCGATGTCACTGGTCTACAGGGCCTCCCGTGATGCACTGACAGGAGATAATGGCTCCTGCAGTGCATCACTGAAAAGGTTACCTGAGTTCAGGCTCTCACTTTACGGCAATGCTTCGTGAGAATTCTCTCACACAGCGTTGCCGGTGAGAGAATGAACTCAGGTGACCTCTCTCCCAGTTGGCATACACAGACACACAGACCCGCACACACACAAACATGCAGACCCCCGCACACAGACAAGCACATAGTCTCCACCCACGCACTCTTCCTCCTCTCAATCTGCAGCATCTTGCACCCACACCCACAAGCATTTTGCTGTTCAGCGGTCATTTAACATAGACCCATGCACAGTAAAAGCAGACCCTAACCCCATTGTCACTTATACTTCCACATATCTGGGATGGGAGACTCCCTGGCATCACTAATGCAAAGTTTCCTTTAATTTGGCACTGAGACCTGACAGCTAGACAAATATTAACGGGACGCAAACTAGTGTGCCTAGAAGTGACCTAAAAAGGGGACACAGCCTATCAAAAAGAGTGTAAAAAAATCTCTTAAACAATAGTTTTTGAAATTTAGCACAAATGATTGAAAAGAATACAGCTACCTCTTTCCTCATGCAAACTTCCAATGAAATAAAATGTTACTAATATTTTCATGAATTCATTCATGAAAACAAAATGTTTCTTGTGCCATATGTCATTCGGCAATGCTCTTGCCTCGTGGTCCATATCTCTATGGCTGTCATCCTTTGCAGTACGCCAGTCAAGGTCTTACAAATGGCTCACCATTCCTTAGTGACCTCATCTCTCAAGGCTTCTTAAGACCCAGATAGACAAATCCTTGTATCTGAGTATTGCCTCTGTAGTGTGCTCAATTGATGCTTGGAGTTTGCCATCATCCATTATCTTCTGTTTCCATCATCTCCTCTATCACTTTATTAATTTTTACAATTTGCACTTAACATTTAGCATAAAAATTCCATAGCTGAAGGAAAATCTTCTCATTCATTCCACTATAAAATTCTATTGGAGGCAAAGTGCTGAATAATCAATACATTTGCATAAAATAAACGCTTCTCAATTTTTCTTTCTTTTAGGGCCTCTCTAGCCAAAACATGGTGATGCCTAAGTCTCACCATTGGTAATTCCAAAGTTATAAAATCTAATAGTATGTCTTACTTATCTCCTAAAATCAGTGTAAGGTAGTGCTGCCATTCAGATAGGGGACACTCGCTTGGCAGCCAAATAATCAGATCTGGCACGGGTTTTCCATAAAACAATCTAAGTCCATGAGGTTTATTCATGCATCATAAACCATCAAAGCAATAGAAAACAGCATAGCGTCCATGACAGAGCTTCACTCTGTCCAGCCTGTGGTCACACAGGTTATGCAATGTTCCATACGCAGGTTCTTCAGCCTCACAGTTATCTCACCAATCAGGGTTCCCTCATGGCTGCTTCAGCTTACTGCAGACGTCCATTCCCTCTAGGGAACTATCAGGCACGTGCAGCCATTAAACACAGCGTTCACTTGCTGTCAGGAAGACAGCCTCATCTCTCTCAGATGGGACCTTCCAAAACGGACCATCCAGGTCCCAGCATTCACTCCATGTGACCTACTCTGGCCACCTTATATGGTCCGTAGCCACGCCCACTGGGTCACATGGCCATGACCTCATCACAGGTCCTTCGACCACTCATACACACTTTACAATAGCATTCTTAAACACACACCCTGGGTGGGTTTGTAGGTAACTGGTCTTGCCCGTTTCACCAGTTACCTGGAGACTTCCCAAACACATTGAAACAGCACCTCAGCAGTATCACTGCTGATCAACACACACACAAGTCTCCATCCCAAGGCCACCCACCTTGAGATACATAACTGTCATTCAGTATTCTGCCACTCATCCTCTCTCCTGGGACATCCACACAGCACCCCCTAGCAGACACAGTGGTCACTACACCATATCAGTTACACCACAAGCAAGAGATTGTTTGTTTTAATCAAGTCTGTGCAGAAGATATACCAGGAAAAGGCTATACAGTACACAACTGCATCCCGAATTGTGCTTCATCAACATCTGGTGGACTAGTAAGGTCCCCCTAATTGAATCATAATAGTGTAAAACAAACTTTGTTGACTTGGGCCAACCTTAAGGAGAGTCTGCGAAAAGTTATGAACCAGCAAATATATATGAAAAAAATTAATTCATTATGGTGTTTTTTTTTCTTATGGAAGTGCTTCAAAGGGTTGCAAAACAATAAAGGACTCTCAAGGCTGAAGACCCTGGTAATAAATAAATGCATACAAAATTCAGCCCTCCTTCAAAAGATAGTCTTATCACCTATTTACATAAGAAGTTTCCTTTATCTGCCTTTTCCTGGAAAAAAATAGCAAGATTGTTAAAGGAAGGGAAGGTATGACTAGGTTCATATGTTGTTACTGTTAGCTTTGGATTGGTGGCCAGCTCAGAGTAAATACACATGATTGCAGCTTTCAGGGTGGAGCAGAAGCACTAATTCTTTCTTTTGTAAAACCAAATAAACACACACTTCTCAATGTCTTGAGTTGGAGAAGAAGGTCATAAACTTTTCATTAGGTAAAGAAATTTAGAGGCAGGTTCTGGGACAAGTACCTGCCTAGGGCACTACCTCCTGCCTGAGTGGGGTGCTTTTGGTAGAAATAAACCCCTGACATTGCTGAATGTCTGCAGCCACCCATCACCTTCCTGCAGTCATGCAGCACACTGACGGGCACACAGGGGAGCAGTGTCATTTACTGACACTACTCACCCCTCTCGTGGTCATCACTCATTCCCTCGCACTCAATTGTATTCGCATCTGTGGAAGTAAGGAGCTGGCTATGGGAACATTATAAGTGGGGTTGATATAGGGACAAAAGGAGCTGGCTATGGGTACATTACAAGAGGGGATTGCTATTAGAACATAAGGGGATGGCAATGGGGACATTGCAAGAGAGGCTGTCTGTGGGGACTTTACAAGAGGGGCTTGTTGTGGGGACATTACATGAGGAGGATGGCTATGAGGATATTCCAAGACAGGCTTACTATTTGGACATTACAAGAGGGACTGTGGGAATATAGCAAGGGGTTGACCATATTGTATTTGCTGCAGTTGGGGACCTTATGTTGGAGGCTGTGATGACCATACAGTATAGAGGGCTGGGTGGGACATTATATTGTATATTGAGGGACTGTGGTGGATATCATACTTTGTTGGGTGCTGCGGGATCTGGGCTGCTGTGGGAGACATTATACTGTATACAGTATAAGGGGCTGCAGTTCCATTATACTATATCGGTATAATACTGCCATAATACTGTACGGGGGGGCTGTTTGAGCCATCATGCTATATAATGGGGGGCTGTGGTGAATATCATACTGCATGGGGGGCAGTGATGGACATCATAGAGTATATTGGGTCTATTGTGAACATAATGCTGTATGGGCGGCAGTGATGGGCATCATATTTTGTAGGAGGACAGTACAAGGAAGTGGTACACAACGTGGTAGGCAGTGTGAAAAAGGGGCACAATATGAATATGGATAGGGGGCAGCATGAAATTTGGGCACAGTATTGAGAGAGGATAGCATGATGGGGGACAATGTTGAGCTATAGAGAATGTAAGGAAAACAATGGAGAGAGGACAGCCACGGTATAGGCAATGGTTCATAGGGGCGGATGGATGGTCGGTTTGAGCTGATAATGTCAGACAGTAGGGTGGTTATACCTCATTAAGGCTTACAATTTGGTGGGTGTAGTTTATAAGAGCAGACAATGTGGAGGCCATGTACCATAGGAGGCTTACTGTATGAAGGTCTTAATATGAACAGATATTGTTATGCAGAGGGCATTTTAATAATACTCTTATTTTTAAGGGAACTGTATTTGGATGTGCTTCAGAAGACCAGACAAGATGGAAGTCTGCGGAGAAGAATTGTGGATGTAAATATTCATCATTGCATCTGGACAAAATGGAGACAAAAAGAAAGAAACTACTCAGAGAAATGTCACCTATAAGTTAATTGGATGTAAATGTTTACTTGTTGATACTGACTACGTCTCATCAGTACCATGGTTCTTGTATGATCCACAGTCTAATAATGACTGATGGCAACAATTCCCAGCATCTCCTTACTTTTGTTAGAAACATACTGGGAGTTGTAAATTCATGAGATACAAATGTATATGCTGTGAATTGCTGTACTAAGCTTGGTGATATACTCATGTAGTGATGGCAGTTCTGGTGATGTAGTGATGGTGTTTTTGGTGATGTATTCATGTACTGATCATGGTACTGGTGTTGTATTTGTTTACTGATAGTGGTTCTTATGATGTATGCATGTACTGATGAAGGTTCTGGTGATGCATATTAATGTACTGATAGTTGTTTCGGGTGATGCATTAACCTACTGAAGGTGGTTCTGGTGATGTATTCGTGTACTGATGGGGGTTCTTGTGACCTCTTAATTTACTGATAATGGTTCTGGTGCTGTTTTTATGCACTGTTGATGGCTCTGGTGATGTATTCATGTATTGATGATGATTCTGGTTTCATAACCATGATGACTATGTCAATACATAAATAATAAAATAAATCTTTATTTTTATATAGCGCTAACATATTCCGCAGCGCTTTACAGTTGTCTCTGGCAGTTGTCACTGTCCCCGATGGGGCTCACAATCTAAATTCCCTATTAGTATGTCTTTAGAATGTGGGAGGAAATTGGAGTAACCGGAGGAAACCCATGCAAACACTGGGAGAACATACAAACTCCTTGCAGATGTTGTCATTGGTGGGATTCGAACCCAAGGACAACCACTAACCACTGAGCCACCGTGCCGCCCTACATCACTAGAGCCATTAATAGCACATGAATACAGCACCAGAACAACCATCACTACATGAAGATGTCACCACAACCACCATCAGTAAAGGAATATGAGAACAAATCCACCATCAGTACATGAATACGTCACCAGAACCACTTTCTATATAGGAATATGACACCAGAACCACCATCAGTTTTGTTGCAAACTGTATTTGTTGCATGATGGATGTAAAAACCTTCATAAGTATTCTCTAATAATGGTGTCGGTTTAGCTTCCACTGGGGTTTCCACCAAATGCTGCGTTCCTTAATTGAAACCAAATGGCCCCGATGATAGTTAAGTAATATTAATTTCCATGAATGTCCTTGGATTTGACATTTAAAATATAGGATGCCAGGGATAAATACCACTATTTTTGCCTGGTATAATGTAAATGGTCTGCAATTAATGAATGATTCCACCATTTTTTTTTTTTACTTTTGCTGGTATTTTTTGGTGAAACAAGTTACAATTCTAGTGAAAGTGTTTGTCATGTCTTGTTACCTGACCCATTGGTGGGGAAGGAGGTGTGCATTAGGGGTCGTGTTACCTTAGTCTCTGACCCATTCCTTAACATGGGGTATGGAGATTCAAGTGGGGGGAGGCACTATCGGCTTCATCTGCCTACATACCAAAATACCTTATCCCGGCCCTCTGTAGAGATCTACCAGCCCAGCACGATGGCTCAGTGGTTAGCACTGCAGCCTTGCAGCGCTGGGGTCAAATCCTACCAAGGACAACATCTGCAAGGAGTTTGTATGTTCTCCCCATGTTTGCGTGGGTTTCCACTCCGGTTTCCTCCCATATTCCAAAGACATACTGATAGGGATTCTAGATTGTGAGTTCCATCGGGGACAGTGATGATAATGTATGTAAGGCACCTGTGGAATTAATGGCGCTATATAAATGAGTAAAATAAATTAAAAAAATAATTCTTACTATGACTTTGTATCTAGCTCCCTAAGAGAGCAGGTGTTAGATGCTTGGATGGAGCTTACCTCTCTGTGTGAAATAGGTTAAGGGTTTAACTCGTATAACATAACAAACATGAATAAACATTACTGACGATCAATAGCTATGCCTCACTGCATACAAATTCATGGGAAACGCAAGCTCATGGATAGAGTTTATACGTCACAACTTGTACAGATACTGACTAAACCTACATTCATGAAACAATAAAGTTCTACCTGCTCAAGTATATTTGACATCCACAATTCAGTTTACAGATTGATAAACATGTTATACAAATATTGTATATTAGAGGTATTATACATTATGACAATAAGTCTATGAATTGATAGGATTTCAAAATAACAGCCTTGGTTTAAGGCTACTTTCACACATCAGGTTTTCGGCGTCAGGCGCGATCCGGCGTCGTGCCGGAACGCCGGATCCGGCAAATGTTTCGTAAAACCGGATGTGACGGATCCGGTTTTCTGCCGGATCCGTCTTTTTCTTGACAGACAAAACCGGATCCGTTTTCCTATCCGTTTTTCGACGGATTACGCCGGATCCGGTTTTTAAAATTGACCCTTGTGGCCTTCCGAACGGGATTGGCTACTGGAAAACTATATATAGCATGTTCCTACAGCCCTTCTTTGACAGGTTGTAGAGGAGAAAGTGCAGGTTGGAGAGAAGAGCAAGTTACTGGCGAAGATGGATGTTGTCATTGGAAATATTTTGAAGAATTTGGCGGATTTTACAGCGGAGGCGAATCGTTTGAGGGTGATTGTTCTGGAGAAGGAGAGAGCGAGACAGCAGCGCATCAGGCATCGTAGACGACGTTTGTGGATCCACCCCATCACAGCCAAGAGAATGACGCGTGGGGTCTATTCTACACTATGCATGGACCTTCGACGAAACCCGGATACATTTTTTGGATATGTTAGGATGAAAATGGAGAATTTTGATTACTTGGTGGAGCGCATTGCACACCTCATAAGAAAAGCGGACACCTATTGCCGCTTCTCTGTTTCACCCGCAGAGCATCTGATGGTGACTTTAAGGTAAGCCACATTTATTGGATGTGATCGCATCAGAGCACACTTTCACTGCAATCTTGTTGGTGGTAGTTTGCATCTCCAAGTGTTATAGGTCAGTTTTGGTATGTAATACTGTGATTTAAAACTAATTTATTGTTTTTTAATTCCCCACAGATTTCTTGCAACTGGAGAATCCCTTTCGTCACTGCATTTCCAGTACAGACTCGGGATTTCCACCATATCTGGAATTGTGAAGTACACATGCCGTGCACTGTGGGACTCCTTAGCTGAAGAGTTTTTACCAGAGCCCACAACAGAGAGGTGGATTGAAATTGCTGACAAGTTTCAACAGATATGTCAGTTTCCAAACTGCTTGGGCGCTGTGGACGGGAAACATATCCGCATTGTAAAGCCAGCTGGATCGGGATCGGAATATTTCAATTACAAGAAATATTTTTCAATTGTCCTCATGGCCATCGCTGACGCGGAATACAAATTTATTGCAGTTGATATTGGGGCCTATGGCCGCTCCAATGACTCTCAAGTTTTCAAACTGTCTGCCATAGGGCGTAAACTGTATGGAAACACCTTCCAGTTCCCACCACCTAGACCGCTGCCGCAAACATCTGGTCCACCTATGCCATTTGTCTGTGTAGGGGATGAAGCCTTCCAGCTGTCAGAACACCTTTTGAAACCGTACTCTAGCAGAGGATTGACAAGACCAAAACGCATTTTTAATTACCGCCTCACAAGAGCAAGAAGAATGGTTGAATGTACCTTTGGTATTCTGACAGCCAAATGGCGGGTCCTATTGACTGCGATCAACCTCAAGACAGAAACTGTGGACGAGGTGATCAAAGCGTGCGTGGTACTCCACAATTTTGTTATCTGCAAGGAACCCATTTCCATTGAGGACACCTCTGAAGAAACCACCTTGCAAGATTACCATGACATTACCACTAGAAGTTCTGTGACGGTTTCAGTAATGAGGGACAATTTTGCACTATACTTTATGTCACCTCAAGGCAGAGTACACTGGCAGGATGACAGAGTGTGAAAGATTTGTGCCCAACCAAACTTGTGTACCTTCTGTACCAACAGTATATACCTTTGCCAACCAAAGTTGGCTATCTTGTCATGGTCTCTATTTTTAGCTTTAGGCCACAGGTGTGTACCTGGTTGTGTTTTATGCAAAGTATTTCACCTTTTAACAAAAGTTGTGTACATTGTTAGGAAATCACCAACAATAAACACAACTTTTTAGGTGAAATACTTTGCTTCAAACACAACCAGGAATACAACTGTCGCAAAAAGCTAAAATTTACCCACAGTTATATACCTAGTTTTGAATACCATTTCACCTTTTAAATACCCTGTATTTAACCTTTTTCGCCGCAGAAAGAAATGACAGACAACCAGTGTAAAATAATTTAACTTTTATTGAAAAATGTTTTTTTTAGTAAACTTTTTTAAAATTTTAATAAACTTGTTTAATAAAACTTTGAAACTATAAAACTGAAACCATAAAACTGGTCATTTTTATTTAAATACACACATTATAAATCTGTGTAGTGTGTGGTGGAAATACTGCTGTAGGGGCTGCGGGACACTTCGACACTGGGAGTGTGGAGAGAGGACTGGGATCGTGGTGGGGAAGGAACAGTTAGAGGTGAAGGTGTGGAAAAAACTACAGAATGGGTGGACATGTGGGAAGCAGAAGAGGTGGTGGGTGGTGGAGTGGAGGGTTGGGCAGGGACTGTAGGAGCAGATGATGTTGATGGCAAGTTGTATGGGGAAGGAGTTTGGTACGGGGCAGGTTGCTGGAAGTGGGGAGATGTCTGGTACGGGGCAGGTTGCTGGAAGTGGGGAGATGTCTGGTACGGGGCAGGTTGCTGGAAGTGGGGAGATGTCTGGTACGGGGCAGGTTGCTGGAAGTGGGGAGATGTCTGGTACTGGTGAGGTTGCTGGTACTGGGGAGTTTGCAGGTACTGGGGAGGTTGCTGGTACTGGGGAGGTTGCTGGTACTGGGGAGGTTGCTGGTACTGGGGAGGTTGCTGGTGCTGGGGAGGTTGCTGGTGCTGGGGTGGTTGCTGTTGCTGGGGAGGTGGATGGTGCTGGGGAGGTGGATGGTGCTGGGGAGGTGGATGGTATGTAATAGGAGGGGGAGGATGGAAAGTGGCTGGAGGGGGTGTAGATGTAATAGGAGGGGGAGGATGGAAAGTGGCTGGAGGGGGTGTAGATGTAATAGGAGGGGGAGGATGGAAAGTGGCTGGAGGGGGTGCAGGTGGAGGAACTACTGTGGTGGGAGGAGGAGGTTGGGAGGTAACTTGCTGGAGAGCAGTGTGGCATGAATGCATTACATGCATCTGCTGGGCAGGAGAGAGCGTTTCCATGCGCTCCACAACAGACCTGAAAAAGGTGTGGTTTGGCGAAGATCTTGCTTCTGAATGCATGGTTTGCAGAAGTGTCTTCACCTCCAGAATGCTGGAGTTGATCTGCTGATAGCCTGCGGAGATTTGCTCTGACAAGACTTTTAGACAGTTCTGGAAAGATGCATTCAGATGCAAGAACTCTGGCGCATAAGTCTTTTCCTGACCCCTCTGCCGCTGCCGCCCAGTACCCGCAGGTGTACTAGAGGTGGCAGGGGCAGAAGGGTGGGGTAAAGGGAAAGCGATCTCCTCACCAGCAGCTTCATGTAATGTAGGCGGCCACGATGCTCCTGTGCTGGTGGATGGGACAGATGGGTCGAATGTGTGGGAAGGCTGGGAAGGTGCAGATGTACCGGGGCGGTCGAAGTGTCCCTCGGTGCCGGTCTCCTCAGGGATCGCCTCAGAAGGGTCCAATCGTGCAGGCTCCCGAGTGCTGCTCACCGTGCTGTGGAATAAAGAGAAAAAAAAACAATTAAAATACTGACATGGTATGGCCCTGGCTGAAAAAAAAATTTACATCTAACATTTGTTTTCACATGTGGTGTGTAATATTTACCTTCTGGTGACCATTGTTTCCCGGAGGAACGACAGGGCTTCTGCGTACTTGTACTTGCTCCTGCGTCCTCCAGATCCACTCGGGGCCCGCATCTCTTTATTGAACTCCTTCTTGAAACGATCCCTCACAGACCGCCACCGATTCACAATTCTGTTCCCTGAAATGAGAAAGGAGTGGTTAGTATACAACATCAGTGTTTCCCAAACTCCAGTCCTCATGGTCCCCAGGGGTCATGTTTTCAGGATTTCCATAGTAAATAGAAATCCTGAACACATGATCCGTGGGGACCACGAGGACTGGAGTTCGGGAAACACTGGTTTACATCAAGCAACCGGTACTGTATATACTTACGCTCTGTAATCTGGGCCCGAACATCGAGGTCCTCCCAGCAGCCCACAAGGAGCGAACAGATTTCCTCCCAGAGTCGTCGGGTAACGATAAGGTCAGCGTGGCGGCGGTCAGCCATATTCCAGAGCGGCTCCCTTTCTCGGACGAGATCGATGAGGTGGTCCACATCGAGTCCTCCATCCTCACCGTCAGAGTCGGGAGCACGCTGTGAAGGCTGTTAAAGAAAAAGACAAAAATAACATAATTAGCCTCCACATAAGAAATGAAATAAAAAGTGCAAAAAAACAAAGCAAAAATATTTATACTTACACGCTGGTGACCGCCGCGTTGCTGTCGCCGACGACCCTGGGAGGCACTGCGAGGACCTCTTGGCCGAGCACCAGATTGGGAAGACTAGAGAAGAAAACAAAAAATGTTATGTCTTTGGATGTAGGCATTTGTTTGCTGTGCGTGGTCTGCAGAACATTGTTTTCTATGTGTTGTGTGTAGTGTGATGTTGTGTTTCTGCGTTTGATGCAAAAAACTTACCAATTGTGAGCCCACTCCAGGTGTCTGTCCACCCCTTCCTTCTTCTTCTGGGAGCTCCTCTTCATCTTGTGAATCCTGTTTTGAAATAAAAGGCAATGAATAGACATATATTACAGAGAAGATGGATTTTGGAAATAAAAACTTACCGTCAAACGCTGACGATGCGAGGGAGGGCTCCCAGAAGATGATGTGCTGTCTTCCTAGTGGCCACACTCCATGCCTGTGGGTGGTGTTCCAGCTGCTGCCATTGCTGCTGCTGCTGCTGCTGCATCTATTGGGCGGCTGTTGAATAAAGAGAAACAAAGGGCCAATGAATATCTTGATATTCAATAGCCCTAGTTTGGAGGAATGGGGGATTTGATAATTACCGTCTCTCATCTGCTGCTGGCCTCCCCTCCTCAGCATGTTCCATTTGCTGCTCCATTTGGGGTGGTGGTGGTGCTGATGGTGCTGCAGTGGTCTCCTGCCTTCTCCTGCTTCCCTTGGTTGCTTTCTTGGGTGGCATGTTGGGTGTGGCTGTGGGTCCCACTGTCTTGCTTTTATATATGTCTTTTGGGCAGAGCTACTGAGCATGCTCAGACCAAAAAACCGGATCCGGCGCATAGCGGCGCTCATAGGCTTTCATTGTGTGAAAAAGCCGGACGCGCCGGATCCGGCGCGTCCGGCTTTTTCGCCGGAGACAAAAAACGTTACAGTAGCCGTTTTTTCCAGACGCCGGATCGCGACACATTGCCGGATCCGGCGAAAACCGGATGAAACGCATGGCCATCCGGCGCAAATGCAAGTCAATGGGGGGGAAACCGGATTCGGCATTGCATTTCGCCGGATCCGGTTTCTGTCAAAAGCGCCGGATCGCGCCTGACGGCGAAAACCTGATGTGTGAAAGAGGCCTAAGAGGACAAAAGCATAAAAAAATCTCAAATATTGGAAAGGACATAGATAGTAACGTATATAAATGTCTGGAAATATACTGGAGCAATAGATGCTAGCATAATGATAAATAACACCATGGTGAAAATTCTGTTAAGATCATCACTAGAGTTGAGCGATACCGTCCGATACTTCAAAATATCGGATCGGAATGGATCGGCCGATCTTTAAAAAAAGTATCGGTATCGCCGATGCCGATACCGGAAGTCCCATTCAAGTCTATGAGACTTCCGGTATCGGAATTGGAAAAACCCTTTCCTGCCCTTGTACAGCCTCTCGGGGGTCTCTGCCGGCCTGCCGGGGGGCTGTGCCGGCCTGCCGGGGGGCTGTGCGGACTGCCCGGGGTCTGTACCGGCCTGCCGGGGGGCTGTGCCGGCCTGCGGGGGGGCTGCGCTGATGTCCGGGGGTCCGTGCAGGCATCGTCCGATGGGACTACAAGTCCCATCGGGCGATGCCTGCTACCATGACAGTGATTGACACATTAGCCAATGATGGGACAGTAGTAGTCCCATCATCCGGCTAATGTGTTAAATGTAAAAAAAAAAAATACTACATACATACATACTACATGCATGCTACATACATACTGCATGCTACATACATAGTACATATATACTACATGCATGATACATACATACTACATACATACTACATATATACTACATGCATGCTACATACATACTACATGCTACATACATAGTACATATATACTACATGCATGCTACATACATACTACATATATACTACATGCATGCTACATACATAGTACATATATACTGCATGCATGCTACATACATACTACATATATACTACATGCATGCTACATACATACTACATGCTACATATATACTACATGCATGCAACATACATGCTACATACATACTACATGCATGCTACATACATACTACATGCTACATATATACTACATACATACTACATACATACTACATGCATGCTACATACATACCATATATACTACATACATACTACATGCATGCTACATACATACTACATGCTACATACATACTACATGCTACATACATACTACATACATACTACATGCATGCTACATACATACTACATGCTACATACATACTACATACATGCTACATGCATGCTACATACAATACATTCATACAATACATACATAGACATACAGTACATATAACATAGAGTAACATACTTACCAATACTTGTCACATTGTTCCCCGAAGCCATTGTCTCTTACGGAATAAATATTAACATAACAAACCACAACAATACTCACCCATGATCCGAAGCAGTCCACGAGTGTGTCCCACGACGATCTTGGGTAGAGAACTGCAGCATCAGCTGATGCTGCCGCTCTCTACGGGCTGCAGGAATCCAATGACGGAAGGTAGGTATCCTTCCGCACTGTATTCCTCCGCCACTTAAAAAAAAAAAGTCCCTAGTCTCACTTTATGGACATCAGCACAGCCCCCCGGCAGGCCGGCACAGCCCCCCGGCAGGCCGGTACAGACCCCCACAGGGTGCACAGCCCCCCGGCAGGCCGGTACAGACCCCCACAGGGTGCACAGCCCCCTGGCAGGCCGGCACAGCCCCCCGGCAGGCCGGCACAGCCCCCCGGCAGGCCGGTACAGACCCCGGGCAGTCCACACAGCCCCCCGGCAGGCCGGCACAGCCCCCCGGCAGGCCACTACAGACCCCCCGGAAGGCCCGAAATGACGGCGCATCATGATGCGCACACACCGCGCATCATGATGACGTCATTTCGGCTGTCAATCAACTTTGAACTTCCGATTCCGATGCCCGATATTGAAAAAATATCGTATGTCGGTATCGGAATTCCGATACAGCAAGTATCGGCCGATACCCGATACTTGCGGTATCGGAATGCTCAACTCTAATCATCACAACTTTCCAACCTCTTATGGTTGCCTTTTACTTGCTGGTATTAGATAGCTGTTGGCTGAATTTTTAAGATCGTTTTCCAATATCTACCGTAGCAGGTGTAATAATAATAATATTAGCAAATAGCTTCAATTAGAAATGTAGTATAGTTCTTCTGATTCACTTTTACTTAGGGTCCCGTTACATTTAGCAATGCACAAGCGATCCGACCTGGTCAGGTTTGCTGGTGCGTTGCTAAATGGTCACTAGTGAGCTGCCAAACAGGCAGATCTCTCTAGCAACGCAGCAGCGATACAGTGATCCATCGGGGTCGCTGTTACCTGTCACACCGCAGCGATTCTGATGACTTCTGCCTGCGTCCATGAGTTCTGCGTCACCAACGACGTCGCTAGTCGGTGCCAAACACAGCGATGCATGCCAGCCAGCGGGATGCCAATGACGAAAAAGGCCATTTGAGCACGATCAGCGATATCCAGCGGGGGGGGGCCGGTTGCAGGTACAGTATGTGCCACACAAAGCGAGATCGCTGTTGCGTCACAAAATGGGTGACGCTTTAGCGATCTTGGTAACGATCTCGCTATGTGAGAAAGGCCCTTTACCCCATATGAAGAGGATTGCAGTAGCTTAGATATTAATGGTTACAATCACTCATATACTGTAGGGAAAGTTAGTTAGCTGTTAGTGGTCACAACTAGGGATGAGCGAGTAGTGAAGTATTCGGACTTGCTGTACTCATTACAAGTACCTCCTAATACTCGGGTACTGGTAATGAGTAGCAAGTCCAATGTAAGTCTATGGGAAATGCGAGTAATGGGCTGTGTGTGTGTGCTGGGCTGGGCAAGGATTATGTGAAGACTGTGCCGGGCTGTGCGGGACTGTGCTGGCCTGTGAGAAGATTGTGCCGGGCTGTGCAGGACTGTGCTGGCCTGTGAGGAGACTGTGCCGGGCTGTGCGGGACTGTGCTGGCCTGTGAGGAGACTGTGCCAGGCTGTGCGGGACTGTGCTGGGCTTTGCAGGTACTGTGCGGGACTATGCTGGGCTGTGTGGGACTAAGCAGGGCTTTGCAGGTACTGTGCAGGGACTGTGCCAGGCTGTGTGGGACTGTGCTGGCCTGTGCGGGACTGTGCTGGGCTGTGCGGGGACTATGCTGGGCTGTGTGGACTGTGCTGGACTGTGCGGGGACTGTGCTGGGCTGTGCGGGGACTGTGCGGGGGCTGTGCCAGGCTGTGCGGGACTGTGCTGGGCTGTGCGGGGCCTGTGCACGGACTGTGCTGGGCTGTGTGGGCTGTGCCGAATATTGCGAGGCGAGTAGTGAAATACTCTCCAGGATTCGAGTACCGCGAGTACCACATTACTCACCGAGTACCGAATCCTAACGAGTATACACGCTCATCCCTAGTCACAACCATGTATACCCAAGCTACTATAATGCCCTGCACATGGGGTAAGCGACATAGCGAATCAGAAGAACTATGATACATCTGTAATTGGAAGTATTTGCTAACCTTATTATTATTATTATTATTATTATTATTACACTTTCTACATATTGGGATCGGATCTTGGATATGGGAATACCCCTGTAAGCTCCCCATACACATTAGAATAATGTCGACCAATAGTCTAATTGTATATGGGTACCCTGGACAATTGATTGGTGGTCTTGGATCCTTACATGTCTGGCAACAGCTTTCTGATAGAGAGCATGGGGGTACTCGAATAAACAAGCTCTCCTATGTATGGGATAGTTGGCATAGATGGCTGTAGAACAAAAGGATTCAGGTTCAAAGTTGAAATACCTGATCCTTCTTCCTCCTGACATGTAATCTGTTGGAAGCTTCCCACACATGAGATAGACAACTTCCAGCTGAAATTGGCAGTTATGGCCAACTTTGATCTAAGGTTTAGAGGTCTTTGGGCTTTCAGTGCTTCACATCTAGTAAGGAAAAAGATTAAAAAAAAGGTGCTAAAATACCCAAGAATCAACAATGAGCATATATGCTTGAGCTCCAGGCACCTTGTTATACCCACATTTAGCCACAATGCAGATTGTAAAGACTTTTCTGGAGGACTGCATTGATTTGACTGGGCTCCAAATAATATTACTAACTATTGAACCCGTTCTATGCCCTGGTGGCAAGTATTTTTATTGGTACATTTCGGGGGCAATTTTTTTTAAGACACTGTGTCTGCGAATCCTATAATATGCTCCCCCATCCTATTATATGGACCGCCATCCTGCCTGCATTCAATACAAACATACAAACAAAAATATAATAAACACTCCTTCACCGCTCTACTGTAGCTCGTCGACTGAGCTAAATATTTGAATAAAATGAAGTCGGCTGGAGTCAGCGCATACGCATACCATTCTATTGGGCACCATTTTGTTGAAGGCACTGTGTGCACAAATTTTTCTTCACTAAAATGGCAACGGAGATTGCGGTATGCGCAGGCGCTGACTCCGGCGCCACACTCCTCCTCTAGCCTCATCCTCATAGTGCCGGAGATAGGAGCTGACTACGGCTCCACAACCCTCCTCCAGCCTCGTCCTCCTCCCTTTCACCATGAGGCACTGGACTAACACTGGATGCATCCTTTTGACTCTGGCGACACTGCGCAGGTACATTGCACAGGCGCTGTCTATACCAGCTTCAGACAGAGGGATGCATCAGCGTTATAATATAGAAGTTTCTCTGACAAAAGCCATTGGAGAACAAAATGTAATAGAAACTTGATACACAGGAACATCATTGGCATTGTAGATTTTGTCTACTTTAACTTCTACTAGAAGAAACACTGCAAACACTTAAAAAATATTTATTAAATTCTTAATAATAAATTATTAATTACGAAATTATTGAAGAGTTCAATCTATGATTTCCCACAGCCAAATAATCTCCTTTTCAACAATGATTTTCCAGAAACATTTATCTGGTTACTTCCATTTAGCCTTCCATGGGCTAATACAATAAATGCGTTTAGAGAGGAGCAGATCAAGCAAAGTTCAAATTCAACTATTCACGAAGATTTCACTGGGAATTGCGATTCGCAGAGAAGTTATTCTCCACAAACGTAATGTCCATTACTATACTCTGGGGTCTCCTTATAATAAATGTAAGATGTAAAATATGAAAAAATACTGATACCTCATCGTTCACCACTCTGGATGCTTCATTGCTGCCTGTCTGACCTCTGGTCCTCCGACACTCCTTTGTCTTGCATTCAGGCCCCATTGTTCACTCTATGTTGGGGCTTAGAGCTGTGATTAGGCCCCAATCTAGTGAAATCCAGGGCATGCTTGCTGCTGGGAGTGAATATTAGGCCAGACTTGCAATGCAATGGAGGCACAGATGATTGGATAGTATTGCATGGAGCAGCAGGAGGTGGGTGGAGAAGTAAGTGGGCAGCAAAAGATTGACCAAAAAAGCTACATATCTCACCGGTCACCTTGTTGACCATTACTGTTGCTCCCTGCCCACTGTCTGGTTCCACACACTTCCAATTCACTGTAGTCCAAGGCTTCTGCCTGGGAGTAGGCATACAGTTGGATGCCACGCTACGGAGGTGCGGAGGACTGGACAGTGGGGAAGGAGAATAAGGGAGGTCCGAACATGTGAGATGTGAGGTATGTTTTGTTTTCTTTTTAACCTTGCCAGCCTTAACTGTTCAGTGATAGTGGCCACCAATTTGCTTAATTCACACAAAACAAATTACACAACATCCAGAATGCAGATTGTTGTAAAATTCAAGTAGAATTCAATTCCACTTGAATAAATTGAGCCATCTCTAACTGGAATAGTTTAACATGCAAAACTTGGTAATACATCATTATACCAAATGTAGCATTCCTGCTCACATGCGCTTGTCCACGTAACGACCTTTAAGTGGACAATACTAGCAAGTGCATTTGTAAGGGCGCGAGTGATCTTCCTGGACATGTGTTGTTACAAGGCCGGGATGCCACACTGGCAGAAAACGAGGCGGCTGGGGACAGAGTATCGAGGGACGGCTGCCGTCATGAGTCGGCAGAAATCCTCTGTGTGTACAAGCCTAAATGGCAACATTTCCACGTCAAGCAGTCTGAAAATGTGCTCGGTTAGCATTTGAGCCTGTGTTGGCTGGGAACTTTCTTTTCCATTCCAAGACCTGGGGTAGGGACAGCTGAACGCCTGGTTAAAATTAGGAAGTACCTGATGATGGTAAGTAAGTATGTGCAAGGATAGGTGCAGGGCAGGAGGCATCTGCACAAGCATTTTGGACAAAGGAATGGGAAGCACCTAGCACAGGACAAGAGGCAGTGGTCCCAATCGTGGACCTAAGCTTTCGTCCCATCAACTCAGGTGCTTAGATGACATGTGCCTGATCATGATGGTGGTGGTTAGGTTCTTAGTGGCCAGGCCCCTGCTGATCTTTGCATGGAACAAATTGCAGATGGCCATTTTGTTTGTCTCGGAAAAGTACTTTGCTTTTGTACTGATCACAGACATGGCTATGACTAAGAACATTTTTGTTCGAAACGCGTAATCCCCTGGATTTACAATTTTAACAGTATGTTTTTAAAGGCATTGCAATAAAGATTAAGTTTTAACGTCTATTCAACAATCTAATTTGGATGTTTGCTGCTGGAACTTTTTTGGTTAATTACCACAGCTGCTTTTTCCGAGCACCATCCTGGAGTCCACACCCAAAGCCACAGGAATTCATCTAATGGTGAGCTGAATACCTTTTTTTTTTTTCTCCATCCTTCTACACCAGAACCAAAGACGCCTCCTCCACAGACACTTCCGTTATTTGAACACTTATTCTCATCTTGAACCTTAGCCCTTCATACCTCCCTTATTCTCTCACTGCGTGGAGTATTCCCTGTATTAAACACCGGTTAACTCTTGGTCTGCCTCCTCCTCATCACTGTATCCCGAGTTCTTGCTTAACCTTACAAGCGCATAAGCGATTTCTATGGTAAAGCACCACCAAGAAGGCTACAAATGGTGTTTCTTTCCAGTATTAGGACTGCTGACATTTATGGAATTTAAGACTGGTGCCCATTAGGTTCACTTTCACATGTAGTAAAAATAAGTAAAGTCCCGGTCCCGGATAAACCCTTTAAAGTGCTTGTCCTGATTTTGCATGAAAGTCTGCAGTCACTATGTTTGACTACAGACTTGTGAATCCTAAATTTGCACACAGCATGCCACCTGTCACCTGTTCTGACATCGGGAGCAGGTTGTGATGCAAGTATGTAATATGCATACTCTTGGCCACATTCTGACTCTCTCAATACAAGGGAATTGACCTGTCAGTCAGCAGGGAAATAACCATATGGGTGGAGATGATTAACCCCTTAGCGACAGAGCCAGTTTGCAGCTTAATGACCAGGCCAATTTTTACAATTCTGACCACTGTCCCTTTATGAGGTTATAACTCTGGAACGCTTTAATGGATCCCGCTGATTCTAAGACTGTTTTTTCGTGACATATTGTACTTCATATTAGTGGCAAAATTTCTTCGATAATTCTTGTGTTTATTTATAAAAAATGGAAATATGGCGAAAATTTTGAAAATTTTGCAATTTTAAAACTTTAAATTTTTATGCCCTCAAATCACAGAGATGTGTCACACAAATTTCTTAATAAATAACATTTCCCACATGTCTACTTTACATCAGCACAATTTTGGAAGCAAAATTTTTTTTTGTTAGGAAGTTATAAGGGTTAAAAGTTGACCAGCGATTTCTCATTTTTACAACAAAATTTACAAAACCATTTTTTTTAGGGACCACATCATATTTAAAGTCATTTTGAGGGGTGTACATGACAGAAAATACCCAAAAGTGGCACCATTCTAAACACTAGACCCCTCAAGGTGCTCAAAACCACATTCAAGAAGTTTATTTACCCTTTAAGTGCTTCACAGGACCTAAAGCAATGTGGAAGGAAAAAATTAATATTTAACTTTTTTTTGCAAAAAATTTACTTCAGAACCAATTTTTTTTATTTTCACAAGTGTTAAAAGAGAAAATCAACCACAAAATTTGTTGTACAATTTCTCCTGAATACGCCGATACCCTATATGTGGGGGTAAACCACTATTTCAGCACACGGCAGAGCTCGCAAGGGATGGAGCGCCGTTTGACTTTTTCAACGCAGAATTGGCTGGAATTGAGATCGGATGCCATGTTGCGTTCGGAGAGCCCTTAATGTGCCTAAACAGTGGAAACCTCCAACAAGTGACCCCATTTTGGAAACTAGACCCATTAAGGAACTTATCTAGATGTGTGGTGAGCACTTTGAACCCCCAAGGGCTTCACAGAAGTTTATAACGTAGAGCCGTGAAAATAAGAAATCTATTTTTTTCCACAAAGATGATCTTTTCGCCCCCAAATTTTTATTTTTTACAAGGGTAACAGGAGAAATCATACCTGCACAGTTGTTATGCGATTTGTCCTGAGTACGCCGATACCCCATATGTGGGGGGGAACCACTGTTTGGGCGCATGGGAGAGCTCGGAAGGGAAGGAGTGCCATTTTGGAATGCAGACTTTGATGGAATGGTCTGCGGACATCATGTTGCGCTTGCAGAGCCCCTGATGGGCCTAAACAGTGGAAACCCCCCACAAGTGACCCCATTTTGGAAACTAGACCCATTAAGGAACTTATCTAGTTGTGTGGTGAGCACTTTGAACCTTCAAGTGCTTCACAGAAGTTTATAACGTAGAGCCGTGAAAATAAAAAATCCATTTTTTTTCCACAAAAATGATCTTTTCGCCCCCAAATTTTTATTTTTACAAGGGTAACAGGAGAAATCATACCCGCACAGTTGTTATGCGATTTGTCCTGAGTACGCCGATACCCCATATGTGGGGGGGGAACCACTGTTTGGGCGCATGGGAGAGCTCGGAAGGGAAGGAGTGCCATTTTGGAATGCAGACTTTGATGGAATGGTCTGCGGGCATCATGTTGCGCTTGCAGAGCCCCTGATGGGCCTAAACAGTGGAAGCCCCCACAAGTGACCCCATTTTGGAAACTAGACCCATTAAGGAACTTATCTAGATGTGTGGTGAGCACTTTGAACCTTCAAGTGCTTCACAGAAGTTTATAACGTGGAGCCGTGAAAATAAAAAATCCATTTTTTTTCCACAAAAATGATCTTTTCGCCCCCAAATTTTTATTTTTACAAGGGTAACAGGAGAAATCATACCCGCACAGTTGTTATGCGATTTGTCCTGAGTACGCCGATACCCCACATGTGGGGGGGAACCACTGTTTGGGCGCATGGGAGAGCTCGGAAGGGAAGGAGTGCCATTTTGGAATGCAGACTTTGATGGAATGGTCTGCGGACATCATGTTGCGCTTGCAGAGCCCCTGATGGGCCTAAACAGTGGAAACCCCCCACAAGTGACCCCATTTTGGAAACTAGACCCATTAAGGAACTTATCTAGTTGTGTGGTGAGCACTTTGAACCTTCAAGTGCTTCACAGAAGTTTATAACGTAGAGCCGTGAAAATAAAAAATCCATTTTTTTTCCACAAAAATGATTTTTTCGCCCCCAAATTTTTATTTTTACAAGGGTAACAGGAGAAATCATACCTGCACAGTTGTTATGCGATTTGTCCTGAGTACGCCGATACCCCATATGTGGGGGGGAACCACTGTTTGGGCGCATGGGAGAGCTCGGAAGGGAAGGAGTGCCATTTTGGAATGCAGACTTTGATGGAATGGTCTGCGGGCATCATGTTGCGCTTGCAGAGCCCCTGATGGGCCTAAACAGTGGAAACCCCCCACAAGTGACCCCATTTTGGAAACTAGACCCATTAAGGAACTTATCTAGATGTGTGGTGAGCACTTTGAACCTTCAAGTGCTTCACAGAAGTTTATAACGTAGAGCCGTGAAAATAAAAAATCCATTTTTTTTCCACAAAAATGATCTTTTCGCCCCCAAATTTTTATTTTTACAAGGGTAACAGGAGAAATCATACCCGCACAGTTGTTATGCGATTTGTCCTGAGTACGCCGATACCCCATATGTGGGGGGGAACTACTGTTTGGGCGCATGGGAGAGCTCGGAAGGGAAGGAGTGCCATTTTGGAATGCAGACTTTGATGGAATGGTCTGCGGGCATCATGTTGCACTTGCAGAGCCCCTGATGGGCCTAAACAGTGGAAACCCCCCACAAGTGACCCCATTTTGGAAATTAGACCCCCTAATGAACTTATCTAGATGTGTGGTGAGCACTTTGAACCCCCAAGCGCTTCACTGAAGTTTATAACGTAGAGCCGTGAAAATAAAAAATCCATTTTTTTTCCACAAAAATGATCTTTTTGCCCCCAAATTTTTATTTTTACAAGGGTAACAGGAGAAATCATACCCGCACAGTTGTTATGCGATTTGTCCTGAGTACACCGATACCCCATATGTGGGGGGGGAACCACTGTTTGGGCGCATGGGAGAGCTCGGAAGGGAAGGAGTGCCATTTTGGAATGCAGACTTTGATGGAATGGTCTGCGGGCATCATGTTGCGCTTGCAGAGCCCCTGATGGGCCTAAACAGTGGAAACCCCCCACAAGTGACCCCATTTTGGAAATTAGACCCCCTAATGAACTTATCTAGATTTGTGGTGAGCACTTTGAACCCCCAAGCGCTTCACAAAAGTTTATAAACGCAGAGCCGTGAAAATAAAGTCTTTTTTTATTTCCACAAAAGTGATTTTTTTAGACCCCAATTTTTAGACCCCCAAAGTTGGCAAATAGTGGAAACCCCTCAATTCTTGCTCCAACCCTAACCCCAACACACCCCTAACCCTAATCCCAACCCTAACCCTAATCCCAACTCTAATCCCTAATCCTAATTCTAACCCTAATTCTAGTTCGCCCTAACCCTAATTCTAACCCTAGTCATGACCCGAGCCCTAACCCTAGCCCTAGCACAACCCTAACCCTAGCCCAACCCTAACCCTAGCCCAACCCTAACCCTAACCCTAGCCCATCCCTAACCCTAACCCTAGCCCAACCCTAACCCTAACCCTAGCCCTAACCCTACCCTAACCCTAACCCTAGCCCTAATGGAAAACTGAAAAAAAAATATTTTCTTTATTTCATTATATTGGCCTATATAAGGGAGTGATAAACGGGGGGGTTATGTACTATTTTTTTTATTTTGATCACTATGATCGTTTATCATAGTGATCAAAATAATGAATGGAATCTGCCAGCCGGAGCCGGCAGATTCCCGGCGGGCGCACTGCGCATGCGCCCGCCATTTTCAAGATGGCGGCGCCCATCGGAGGATGCCGGCGGGATGTGGGACCACCGGGAGGGGACGGAGGGCCATGGAGAGGTACCGGGGGGGGATCGGGGACCCTATTTCTCTCTCCTCTGATGTGCGATCACATCAGAGGAGAGAGAAATTTAATGTAAAATTGCGGCTTTTTTTTTTGCGGTCACCGTTATAGGGTTAATAACGGCGATCGCAAAAGCGGAGGTCAGTAAAAACTGACCGATTCATGTTCTCTGGGGTCTCGGCTACCCCTGGCAGCCGAGACCCCTGAGAAAATCCGACACTGGGGGGCGCTATTCACTTAAATCACAGCGCCGTGAATTAACGGCGCTGTGGTTTTAGTACCCTTAATTACCGCCGTTAAAAGGCGTATCGGCGGTCGTTAAGGGGTTAAAATGAACCTTGAAGTATGACGAGAATTGTTTATTTTTTTATGCGTTAAAGAGCAGCGGCAGGACAGGGGACATGTATACAAGAATGGGTGACATATATAGCAGGAAGGGCCCAGGATGGGAGACATACTATACATACCAGGATGGGCCCAGTAAGGGGGACATATACACCAGGAAGGAGCCCAGGATGGGGGACATATATACCAGGACATGCCCAGGATGGGGGACATACTGTATATACCAGGATGTTAGGTATATAGACCATGAATGGGTCCAGGATACAGGACATAAATACTTGGAAAGGGGCCAGGATGGTAGATGTTAATACGGGATGGGGGATCAACATGTATGTCCTTATCAGATTTAGAAAGTGTTAAGGGCCCATACCATACATCTGACCAACAAGTAGGGGGTCAGGTATCGGACTTTAGTTAAGCCACAGGGAATATCCCTTTAATAATGTATTATTGTTTGGAAGTGCATTGAGCAGCAGGGTGGTTTACTGGTGAACGGGAAAAAAAATCTCTTTAAATCTTCTGCCTGAGTGAGTGTGAACGAGCTGAGTGTGACAGGAGTGTAAGTGCGAAGGGTGGTAAGTGTGTGACTTGTAATTCAGTGACTTTGGATTCAGGGAGTTTCCAAGGGAGGTATTACTGAATTGCTGTTATATTTTATTAATACTTTTTATTCATTTTTACTTTCTTTTCTGTCTGGTGCAATCCCCATTAGGATGTGCTCCACTAATGCCATCTAGTGTACATCTTGCCACGTGTATGCAATCCTTGATCAGCTGGTCGAGGGTGCATACTTCTGTGCGAGATGTGAGCATGTTGTGAATTTGGAAGCCCAGATACTGATTCTAAATGTGCAGCTGGCAATACTGAGATCCATAGACAATATGGAAAGGAGTCTTCTGCTCACTGAGCAGATGCTCAATGGGATAGATGAGGGGGGGATGCTAGTTTGAAGCTGCAGAACAATGAAGCAGCTACCTGGGTGACAGTTAGAAGGTGGGGTAGAGGGAAGAGCACCAGGGAGGCTAGTCCTGATCTGGCACACCCCAATAAGTTTGCTAAGTTGGCAGATGAGGGGAGTGTTAGTGCAGGAGTAGCGCTGCTGCAGCAAGGCATGTTCTCTGAAAGCTGGAAGAGTGTCTGCTCCAGTAAGGAGGGAAATAGGAAAGCAGGGCAGGCCAGACAGGTTCTGGTAGTGGGAGACTCAATTATTAGGGGAACAGAGAGGGCAATCTGTCACAAAGACAGGGATCGTCGAACGGTGTGCTGCCTACCTGGCGCTCGAGTCCGACACATAGCTGATTGGGTTGACAGATTACTGGGAGGGGCTGGTGAGGATCCAGCGGTCATGGTGCACATTGGCACAAATGACAAAGTTAGAGGTAGGTGGAAGGTCTTAAAGATGATTTCAGGAATTAGGCTGCAAGCTTAAAGCAAGGACCTCCAAGGTGGTATTTTCAGAAATACTTCCTGTACCATGTGCCACGCCAGAGAGGCAACGGGAGATTAGGGAGGTTAATAAGTGGCTCAAGAATTGGTGTAGGAAGGAGGGGTTTGGGTTGGAGAACTGGGCCGACTTCTCAGTTGGCTATAGGTTGTACGCTAGGGATGGGCTGCACCTCAATGGGGAGGGTGCAGCTGTGCAGGGGGAGAAAATGGCTAGAAGGTTGGAGGAGAGTTTAAACTAGTTACTGGGGGGTGGGTATTCATTTTATAGGAGGGGAAGACAGTGCAGATAGAGACCTGGGCACAAATAATGAAATTGGGGGTGGGGGTCGCATGGGAGGTGGGGTTAGAACAGATAATAATTTAAGAAAGAATAGAGGTACAGAAAGATACATAAAGTGCATGTTTAATAATGCCAGAAGCCTCGCCAACAAAATGGAGGAATTAGAATAAATTTTGTTGGAACATAATTACAACATGGTGGGGATATCTGAGACATGGCTGGACGAGAGCCATGACTGGGCGGTTAATTTACAGGGCTATAGTCTGTTCAGAAATGACCGTACAAATAAGCGAGGGGGGGTGTTTATATGTAAAATCATCCTTTAAACCCATCCTGCGTGATAATATGTGAATCTAATGAAAATGTAGAGTCTCTGTGGGTGGAGATAAGGGGAGGGGGAAAAATAATAAATTACTGATAGGGGTTGGTTATAAGTCTCCAAAAATAATGAAAGCAATGGAGAATATCCTAGTAAAGCAAATAGATGAAGCGGCAACTCAAGGAGAAGTCATTATTATGGGGAACTTCAACTACCCTGAAATACATTGGGGAACAGAAACCTGCAGTGCCGGCAAAGGTAATAGGGTTCTGACAACTATTAAAGACAATTACCTTTCACAACTGGTTCAGGACCCAACAAGAGGGGGGCACTGATTGATAGACCTAATATTAACCAACAGGCCAGACCGCATATCAAATATAAGGTTGGGGGTCACTTGGTAATAGTGATCACAAAATAATAAGTTTTCATGTATCTTTTAATAAGATGTGTAGTAGAGGGGTTACAAGGACACTAAACTTCAGGAAAGCAATTTTCCAACGGATGAGAGATGATTTTGGTGCAATTAACTGGGACGATATCCTGAGACATAAAAATACACAAAGAAAATGGGAGACGTTTATTAGCATCCTGAATAGGACCTGTGCACAATATATATCGTATGGGAATAAACATGCTAGAAATAGGAGGAAACCACTATGGCTAAATAGAGCTGTAAGGGGTGCAATAAGTGACAAAAATAAAGCATTTAGAGAATTAAAGCAAGTAGGTAGTGATGAGGCATTAAATAAATACAGAAGAGTAAATAAATTCTGTAAAAAGCAAATCAAGACAGCAAAGATTGAGACAGAGAGACACATTGCCAGAGAAAGTAAAAATAATCCCCAAATATTCTTTAACTACATAAATAGTATGAAACTAAAAAAAGATAGTGTTGGTCCCCTTAAAACTAGTCTGGGTGAAATGTTGGATGAGGAAGAGGAAAAAGCCAATATGCTAAATGACTTTTTTTCAACGGTATTTACACAAGAAAATCCCATGATGGATAACATAATCAGTGATAAAAAAAATATCTCCATTAAATGTCACCTGCTTAACCCAGCAGGAAGTACGGCGGCGTCTAAAAATCACTAAAATTGACAAATCCCTGGGCCCGGATGGGATACACCCCCGAGTACTGCAGGAATTAAGTACAGTCATAGATAGACCATTATTTTTAATCTTTAAAGATTCCATAATAACAGGGTCTGTACCACAGGACTGGTGTATAGCAAATGTGGTGCCAATATTCAAAAAGGGGACAAAAACTGAACTTGGAAATTATAGGCCAGTAAGTTTAACCTCAACTGTGGGTAAAATCCTGGAGGGTTTTCTAAGAGATACTATACTGGAGTATCTGGAGAAGAATAATCTCATGACCCAATATCAACATGGTTTTCGAGGGACTGTTCCTGTCAGACTAATCTGATAAGCTTTTATGAAGAGGTAAGTTCTGGACTGGACCAAGGGAATGCAGTGGACGCGGTGTACATGGACTTTTCAAAAGCTTTTGATACGGTGCCACACAAAAGGTTGATACATAAAATGAGAACAATGGGGATAGGGGAAAATATGTGTAAGTAGGTTAAGAGCTGGCTCAGGGATAGGAAATAAAGGAGCACACGCGGACTGTGTCACTGTTAGCAGTGGGGTACCACAGGGGTCAGTATTGGGCCCGCTTCTTCTTAACATATTTATTAATGACCTTGTAGGGGGCATAGAGAGTAGAATTTCAATATTTGCAGATGACACTAAACTCTGCAGGGTAATCAATACAGAGGAGGACAATTTTATATTACAGGAGGATATAAACTAGAAGCTTGGCCTGATAAATGGCAAATGAGCTTTAATGGGGATAAATGTAAGGTCATGCACTTGGGCAGAACAAACAAGATGTATAATTATGTGCTTAATTGTAAAACACTGGGCAAAACTGTCACTGAAAAAGACCTGGGTGTATGGGTGGACGACAAACTCACATTTAGTGGCCAGGGTTAGGCAGCTGCTGCAAAGGCAAATAAAATAATGGGATGCATTAAAAGAGGCTCATGAAGAGAACATAATTTTACCTCTATATAAGTCACTAGTGCGACCACACTTAGAATACTGTGTACAGTTCTAGTCTCCGGTGTATAAGAAAGACATAGCTGAAATGGAGCTGGTGCAGAGAAGAGCGACTAAGGTTATTAGGGAACTGGGGGGTCTGCAATACCAAGACAGGTTATTACACTTGGGGTTATTTAGTTTGGAAAATCGAAGACTTAGGGGTGATCTTATTACAATGTATAAATATATAAGGGGACAGTACAAATACCTTTCTAATTATCTTTTTACTGTTAGAGCTGTGATGGGGACAAGGGGGCATCCTCTACGTCTGAAGGAAATAAGGTTTAAGCATACTCACAGAAGCTGATTCTTTACTGTAAAAGCAGTTAGACTATGGAACTCTCTGCCATATGATGTTGTAATGAGTGATTCCCTACTAAAATTTTAGAGGGGCCTGGATTCTTTTCTTGAAAAGTATAATATTACAGGGTATATACACTAGTTTCCTTGATATTGCATTGATCCAGGGAGCTAGTCTGATTGCCGTAAGTGGAGTCGGGAAGGAATTTTTTCCCCAATGTGAAGCTTAGGCTGGTTTCACACTTGCGTTGCACAGACCTGCGTCGGTCTGCGCACAGATGCCGCTAGGCTCCGCCCCTGCCACACCTCCTCCTGTTAGCTCAGCCTATGGGCACATGACACTGCATGCGACTTGCGTATCCTAACTTTAGCATTGGGTACGCAGGCCATGCGCAGGTATGCGTTTTCTGGTGCATGCGTCCTTTTGACGGTCTGCCGAGCTGCGCCAAACGCACCGTGTTGCATTTTGGTGCGCTCGGCGCACCGTCTTAAAGACGCATGCACCGGAAAACTCATACCTGCACACGGCCTGCGTACCCAATGCTACAGATAGGGTACGCAGGTCGCATGCAGCGTCATGCGCCCATAGGCGGGGCAAACAGGAGGAGGCGTGGCAGGGGGCTGAGCTTAGCAGCGGCCGTGTGCAGACCGACGCAGGTCTGTGCAACGTAAGTGTGAAAGTAGCCTTACTGTTTGCCACATGGGTTTTTTTGCCTTCCTCTGCATCAACATGTTAGGGCAAGTTAGGATAGGATATGAATTGAACTAGATGGACTTAAAGTCTCCCTTCAACCTTAATAACTATGTTACTATGTTACTAGTTTGGGGTTTGATTGATGTATGAATTCTATTTCTGGTTTAACCCTTTCACTAATAATAGCAATCATCACAGCAGATGTAAAGACTTTTGTTGTATAATAGTAAAACACAGTTTAGAGGTTTTCCTTTGATAAAAAAATATGATTGGAAAATGCCTGGTTTCCAATCTTGTGCCACATAGGAGTCCTATTTCTATAGTAAAGAGTAAAGGGGTTAATTTCTGCTGCAGCATCCACTAACAATCTGAAAAGGCTCTGGCAGCATAGGCATCTGTTTCACCAGATTCCCTATGACTCACTGTTCCTTTTTAAGCTGCTACAAACCTATACTTTGGCCAAAGTTCACACGGTGAGACATATTCAATGGGAAACAACAACTGTTGTTTGAGCTAAATGCTTCCGAAAAGTAAAAGTGGTATTTATAAATGCAGCTCGTGAAAACAGTGTATTGTGCTTTGCCTTAAGTGCGGGTGGCAAGAAGGGATTATAAAGTGTTATTTGTGTTAAAACTGGATGCAGTTGCAAGTGTGTATTTACTGACGTCTGTTTGCAGAGAAAGTGCTTTTAAAGAAAGATTGAGGGAAATAATAAGGAGCATTTAAATGCTCCTGAAGAAGCTAAGTTTACACGGACCATCATTTTAAGTTTGTGAGAACTTACGTAACAGGTTGATGTCATAATATGAAAGAGGAAAAAAGGATATCTGTATTATAACAAATAATATAATTAAAAGAAAATTTCCCCTTTGAATAAAAAACATAATAATCACAGAATATCTGTATTCTAGAATACTAAGGCTCTGAATCATGAAGTGGTCTTTTTTACGCCAGTATTTCTTGAAGATTGCATTGGAGTAAGATGAGACAAATCTATGAGGAGGTGTTCGCCTTTTAATGCTCAGCCAAGAAACCTCCCAGAAAAGTTCTGTTCACTTTTCAAAATGTTGGCCAGGATTAGCATTAAAAAAAACAAACGTGCAAACTTAACTCAATTATAAGTTGCACAAAATGGTTTGTGACATTTCAAGCAGTTTTAAGAGTGGAAACTGGCAAAAACTGCTTGATGGGGCCTATGTGCTTTGTTATGTAGAGATAGAATTGAATCTGCCTCCAGGAACTTTGTATGATATTTGGCATACTCGAACAGATTCCACTCTTCAAGTTGTTAGATAAGATTTTGGGATGTGTGGCAATTTTTGCCATCCATCTGACAGGTCAGACACTGGTTTCAGACAAGGGAGCCTGGCTTTCTTTCTCTATTCTAGTAAATTCCAAAAGTTGTAGATGGGGTTGAGGTCAGGGCCCTGTGCTGACCAGTTATGTTCTTCACACCCAGGTATGGACTGGGACAGAAATTCAGCCCTGGCATTTGAAATCACACAGGCCCATATTGTCCCCATCCCCAAGCACCAGATGGGATATATTACTAATATTACCCTGGATGGTGGAAAACAAGATTTACAACATATTGAGTGTCCTAGTATGGAAGATATTCCCATTATCACGCAGTATAATGCCAACACTAAAATTCTTACCAAAATCGTGAATAAACATTGGAATATACTGAGGACCGACAAAGTGTTTGGCGAACTGTTACCAACTCATCCCAGATTTATTTTTTAGAAAGGCCAACAATCTGGGGAATGCCATAGCCCCCTCTCTTCCTAAACCTATGTTGGCGAACCCTGTTCACTTACAAACACCACCAAACGGCTTCTTTCCATGTAGAAGATGTGGACCTTGCAGGAAACTAGGGTCTAAAAACAATTTTCTATTGTAAATAAATCTTTGGAGGTCAAAATTAAGGATTTCATCACTTGCGAGACCAAGGGGGTCATCTATGGGATCACTTGCCCCTGTGGAAAGCTACATATTGGCCGTACCATACATCCACTACATATAAGAATAGCGGAACATCTGTGCAATATTGGAAACAAATTCAATGGTCATCCTCTTTCAAACCATTTTTTGATCCATCATGGAGGCTCTATTAACCCCTTCGCACCCGAGCCTGTTTTTGCCTTCGTGACCGGGCCAATTTTTTCAATTCTGACCAGTGTCACTTTATGAGGTCATAACTCTAGAATGCTTCAACGGATCCTACTGATTCTGACAATGTTTTCTTATGACATATTGTAGTTCATGATGGTGGTAAAAATTTTTAGATATGAGCTGCGCTTATTTGTTAAAAAAATCAAAATTTGGCGAAAATTTAGAAAATTTTGCAATTTTCAAACTTTTAATTTTTATGCCCTTAAATCAGAGAGTGATATCGCACAAAATAGTTAATAAATAACATTTCCCACATGTCTACTTTACATCTGCACAATTTTGGAACATAATTTTTTTTTTTTAGGAAGTTATAAGGGTTAAAAGTTGACCAGTGATTTCTCATTTTTACAACAAAATTTGCAACACCATTTTTTTTAGGGACCACCTCACATTTGAAGTGAGTTTGGGGGGTCAATATGACAGAAAATACCCAAAAGTGACACCATTCTAAAAACTGCACCTCTCAATGTACTCAAAACCACATTCCAGAAGTTTATTAACCCTTCAGGTGCTTCACATGAATGAATGGAATATGGAAGGAAAAAATAAACATTTAACTTTTTTTCACAAACATTTTACTTCAAAACCATTTTTTTTTATTTTCACAAGTGTAAAAAGAGAAAATGAACCACTAAATTTTTTGTGCAATTTCTCCCGAATACGCCGATACCCCGTATGTGGGGCTACACCACTGTTTGAGCACACGGCAGAGCTCAGAACGGAAGGAGTGCTGTTTGACTTTTTCAACGCAGAATTGGCTGGAATTGAGATCGGATGCCATGTCGCATTTGGAGAGCCCCTGATGTACCTAAACAGTGGAAACCCCCCACAAGTGACCCCATTTTGGAAACTATACCCCCCAAGGAACTTATCTAGATGTGTGGTGAGCACTTTGAACCCCCAAATGTTTCAGTAAAGTTTATAATGTAGAGGCGTGAAAATAAAAAAATCATTTTTTTCCACAAAAATGATCTTTTAGCCCCCAATTTTTATTTTCACAAGGGTAACAGGAGAAATTGGACCCTAAGAGTTGTCCAATTTGTCCTGAGTACGCTGGTACCCCATATGTGGGAGAAAACTACTGTTTGGGCACACGGTGGGGCTCGGAAGGGAAGTAGTGACGTTCTGAAATGCAGACTTTGATGGAATGGTCTGCGGGCGTCATATTGCATTTACAGAGCCCCTGATGTACCTAAACAGTGGAAACCCCCAATTCTAATTCCAACCCTAATCCAAACACACCCCTAACCCTAATCTCAGCCCTAACCATAACCGTAACCACAAACCTAACACCAACACACCCATAACCTTAATCCCAGCCCTAGCCCTAACCCTAGCCCTAACCCTAACCCTAACCCTAGCCCTTGCCCTAGCCCTTGCCCTAGCCCTAACCTGTATACCTGCTTTTTTTTTTTTTACTTTTTTTATTTTTGTGACAAGATCGCTGCCCTGCAATCTGACTCATAGTAACGCCACTTCTCCTCTGATCTCACACTGACAGATGATCAGAAGTGAAGCAGCGTTACTATGTGACAAGATCGCTGCCTGGCACATAACGCGACTTCTCCTCTGATCTCACAATGACAGATGATCAGAGGTGAAGCAGCGTTACTGTGTGACAAGATCGCCGCCTGGCACAGCTGTGCCAGGCAGCGATCAGCTGTGCCAGGCAGCGATCTAGTCACACAGTAACGCTGCTTCACCTCTGATCATCTGTCAGTGTTAGATCAGAGGAGAAGCCGCGTTACAATGAGTGAGATCGCCGGGAAACAAGCAGCTTTCCCAGCAATCGCTCCCATTGGCTGCTGTGACGATGACGTCATCAGGACCTGAACCAATCAGGTCTCGATGACGTCGGGGGTCCCAGCATGCATTGTGCACCGGGATCCCCGCGTTGTAAGGTATGTGGGGGTCCCGGGGGGCACCAAACCACCGACAGTAGATAAACGTCGGCGCTGCACAAAGCCCAGCAAGCGCCAACGTTTATCTCCAGTGGGCGGTCGGGAAGAGGTTAAAGGTATAATAGTAACAGGCATCAAAATGGTTAAAAAGAGCTGGAGGAGAGGGAATTTCATTCATCAGATGTCAAAAGAGGAGAGTAAATGGATTTTCATGATGGATACATTAATACCTAATGGCTTGAACAGCGAAATTGAGCTTTTTGCTTTTAATGTTTAAATTCAGACTTTTGATGCTGTAGGGTATAAAAATGCCGCCTATCTCATATGGAATATCCCTGAAGAAGGAATCCGCTGATTCTGAAACGCGTTGGATGGTTTTTTGAGCTTCCCCGCTCTCCATAGCCAGTCACGTAAACAATCACGTGACCGTGACGTCACGCAAGGTCCTGTGCACCTTGCCGGCTACAGTCTGCGTGCGACACTATCGTTCACAAGCCAGGGCAGTCACACTGCAGACAGGACGTCTGTCTCTGGCCGGGACAGCGTTCACTACCCTCAGCATCAACACTCCTTCTCGGAAATTGGTGTCTACATTCATGGATTACACACAGGACATTGCTACTTCTTGATTATAACTCCTCCTTCACAGGACTTGTGCTATGAAGCACTCCATCATAAAGCTGCAAACTCTAAGGTAATTTGCTATAACTTTCTGGACCGACTTTTTATTCATTCCATGAGTAAATTTCTATACACTGTGTATGCATTCAGATCTGAGTATATTCCTGAACATACTTTTCCAAATTATTCCTACAAAGTTGTAAGCAAACCCTACAAAAGAAGCCTACTCGAAAGGTGTTTTGCATAAGGGTATGTACAAGAGCACTTGAAAATGTGGGTAAACACTACTATTTTTTGAACCAGTTAATTCACTGTCTTTTTTGGATTTTGCAAGGTTTTCCAATGGCGATTATCCCTTGGTAGTAGAGATAAGCTAACTTTTTTGGAAAACGTTTGCTAATCTCAAATGCACCATGAATGTTGCATATTCAGATTTATGTTTGGCTCCCAAGCTTTTTCCCTAAAACTCGGCACAATTCGGCCAAAGTTCTGTAAATGATCACGCTCACTAAGGGCTTATTCAGATGTCAGTGTTTCTGGAAGCAGTATGGGCCCAAAACGTTCCACACACATGCACACTGATGATACATGGATTACATCTGTGTGCCGGGTGCTGAAGTGAAGACAGCTCACATCACTGTCCCTTGCTTGCACTGCGATCAGCGCAAACAGGGTATAATGTCGAGAGTTGTATTCAGCTGTTAACATCGAAAGCGGCTGATGGGATTATTCATCAGTCACTGCCTGCACTTTAAATAAATAAATAAATAATTTAAAAAATGACATGGGTTTCCCCTTTACTTTTTATAACTAGCCAGGCAAAACTGAAAGCTGCGGGCAGCAACTCTCTGCTGTCAAGTTCAGTAAGGCTGGTTATAGAGGGGTCCCCAAGCTTTATTTTTTAATTATTTAAATAATTAAAAACAACTGTGTGATCCCCCATTTTTTTACAACCAGCCAAGCTAAAGCAGACAGCTGGCGGCTGGTATTTTCAGGCTGGTAAGGGGCCATTGATATTGCCCCCCAGCCTAAAAATAGCAGCCTGCATCCGCCCCAGAAAAGGCGCTTCTATTAGATGCACCAATTCTGGAGCTTTGCCCAGCTCTTCCCACTTGCCCTGTGGTGGTGGCAAGTTGGGTTCATGTCACCTTTGTATTGTCTAGTGACATCAAGCCCACTTGCTTACTAATGGAATGGTGTCTTTAAGACACCCATCCATTACTAATCCTATAGTAATATTGGAAATAAAGACACAGCCAGAATAAGATGTTTTGTTTGAAATAAAAACAAAACACACTTTTCCTTTGTTATTTAAAAATGACAAACACAGTTATACTCACCCAACACCCATTCCATTGAAGCCATTGTCTCCTGTAATAAAACAAAAATAAATAAAACAACCATATCCCATTCTGTCTCAACTTGTAATCCATGCCTGGGGATAAACAGTTTTCAACTTGGATGGTGCTAAGATGTGACCATTCAGGCTGAGGACCACTGGGGAATGAGATGCTGCGAGCACAGCATCAGTGACTAGCGGTGATGTCATTGAGGATACCGCAGGTCATTAAGGCTGTGTTCCAAGCCTGGTCCCTGAACTGTGGTGACCTCAGCACCATGAGAAAAGTAAGTGAGTTCACCACAGTCAAGGTTAGTGACTTTACCGCAGTAGAGTTCAGTGAGTTCACCACAGTGAACTGCCATGAACACACTGACTGCAGCTGCAAGGCCCGCAAACCTCATATGAAATTTTGAGGGACATTTTCAGGTTACTGAAGCTTCCAGCTGCTGGAACATCTGAAGGCTGTATACAAAGCTTACCTTGGGTGTACATTTTACTGTACTTGCTAATTAATTAAAAAAAAAAAAAAAAAGTGGGGTCCCCCATAATTACAGCTGAGGGAAAGTCGATGGCTGGGGGCTGATGTTAATATTCTGGGAAAGAGATAGTATTCATAAAGGTTTCCAGGCTATTAATATCAGCTCACAGCTGTATACTTAAGGCTTTTCTGGTCATTAAAATAGGGGCACCTCAAAAAAAATGATGCAGGGTTCCCTACAGGGTGGGCCATTTATATGAATACACCTAAATAAAATGGGAATTGATAGTGATATCAACTTCCTGTTTGTGGCACATTAGTATATGGGAGTGGGGAAACTTTTCAAGATGGGTGGTGATCATGGTGGCCATTTTGAAGTTGGCCATTTTGAATCAAACTTTATTTTTTTCAATAGGAAGAGGGTCATATGACACATTAAAATTACTGAGAATTTCACAAGAAAAACAATAGTGTGCTTGGTTTTAACCTAACTTTATTCTTTCATGAGTTATTTACAAGCTTATGATCACTTATAAAATGTGTTCAAAGTGCTGCCCATTGTGTTGGATTGTCAATGCAACCCTCTTCTCCCACTCTTGACACAATGATACCAACACCCCAGAAGAAATGCTAGCACAGGTTTCCAGTATCTGTTGTTTCAGATGCTGCACATCTAGCATCTTCACAGCATAGACAATTGCCTTCAGATGACCCCAAAGATAAAAGTCTAAGGGAGATAGATCAGGAGACCTTGGCGGCCATTCAACTGGCCCACGATGACCAATCCACTTTCCAGGAAAACTGTTCATGTAGGAATGCTCGTACCTGACACCCATAATTGATGGTATGGTGTGGTATATTGGGTACAAAGATAGTGGGGCCATTCTTCGGCAATGGAAACCTCAATGCCACTGGATATCTGAAATTGCTACATGATGATGTGTTGCTCTCTTTATGCACAGAAGATGGCACGTTCCCTGAGATTTTCCAGCAAGATGGTGCACCACCACATTATGGGTGTCAGGTCCAAACATTCCTACAAGCAATCTGACCCCCTTAGACTAGTATTTATTCTGCCGTGTTGCACTGGCCCCTCCACCACACCTGACATCACTTTTTCAACTGTAACATCATCCTGGATGCAGACACAGTGAAAGAGGGAGATGTAAAACAATGAGCAAAAAAATAATTAGGACCAACTTCTGAAGTTGTACACTTAGGCTGTTCAGGTTAGAAGCCCATTCAGGGAAATTTTGCTCAATCTGTGCTGAACCTTTACCTATGACTCTGATCTGTAGCAATGGGACAGATGCAGGTTTTCATGCGACTTAAAGGGAACCTGTCACCTCCGCTTGGCGTTTTTAACTAAAAGAGCCACCTTCAGCAGCACTAAGGCTGCAATCTGTGAAGGTGGCTCTTCCGTTTCTGACCCCCAGTAACGCCAAAATATTAACTTTTATAAATAGGTCCTCATACCTGTAATGCGTCCCATAGGTATGGTGTGTCCCCCTGAAGCAGCTGCCTCCCCGCCGTCAATCATGTCTCTGTAGCGTCTGGGCCCTGCCTCTCATAGCCGTCCATCATGCCCCTGTGCTGCCATCTGTGCCCCGCCTCCCATAGCCGTCCATTATGCCCCTGCTCTGCCGTCTGTGCCCCGCCTCCTTCTGTTTCCTATGACGGCACCTGCTCTGTGAAATCCATATCTGTCCCAGGATGATCCAGATGATTTGGAGAGGTCACATCAGTGATGCGACTGCTTTCAGTACCAGCCAGAACAGACTGAGCAGAGCATGAGAAGCTCTGCCTGTGACTGGTGGTAACCTCAATGACATCACTGCTGGTCACAGTTAGGCTGCACATCTCATGCTCCTGTGTCAGTGTGTTCTGGCTAGCGAGGAGAGTAGTCACAACACTGATGTGACTGCTCTCCAAATAATCAGGATCGTCGTGAGACAGATATGGATTATCTTTTTGTCCAACAGGTGAGGAATTTTGTGTTTTATTATTTTTTTGTCTTTTACATGGGACATGGGCATCAATGGATTATATTCTCATCTGACAGGTAAGTATAACTTTGCTTTTTTATTTTAACTTTTTAAAATTAGTCAATAAAAGAGTGTGGAGAATTTTATTTCAAATAAAGGACTTTATTCTTGCTTGTGCTTTATTACTATAATACTATGGGGTCAGTAATTGGGGATGCCTCTCCACTACTATCCTGTGGGTTTGATGTCAGCTGACAAGCTGATATCAACCCCACAACTATTACCCTACTTGCCAGTGTACCAAGGCAAGTGGGAAGAGCAAGGCTAAGTGCCAGAATTGGAGCATCCTATGGATGCACCATTGCATGGCCCACTCCTATTCTATTAATATCAACCTGCACTGTCTGTTTAGCCTTTGCTGGTTGTTGATTATAGGGAGAACCCACATTATTTTGGGGGGGTCATCCCAATAATAACGATTAAAGGTTAAGCAAACAGCAGTGAGATGATATTAATAGCCTGGGAACCATTATGACTATTGCCGTGTTCCTAGAATATTAACATCAGCTCTCACACATCAGCTTGCCTTCAGCTAGTTATGAAAATTATGGGGGAACCAATGTCATTTTTTTTTTCATTTTTTTGCATATAAAAACCTGACGTGCACCACCATTGAACACAATGGTTGTGCATGTGTCCATATTTGCTGTCCTTAGAAAACGGACCTCATACAGAAACAAAATCTAAACATGTGCAGGAGACCTTAACAATTAAATTAATTAACATACTAAAGTAGTGCTGTTTGGGACCCCCACTGATCAGCTGTTATTTCCTTTGGCAGTGGCTGGATCTAAGCAATGAGAGAAAAAAAACTGCACTCTACATTGTTTAGTGGCCGCTGCCAAGTACTGCAGAAGCAGATATCAGCAGAGTAATATCACCAACATAACCTATTGTATTGATATCTCATTAATCTGTTAGTACCAGACAACATATGAATATCAAATGTCCTCTTTAGATATAACACCATCCTCATATCAACATATATTTTTACACCCACCCCAGTAAAAAAACAGGGGATGAAGAGGCATAGGCAACCATAAAATAAAATATAAATATTTTATATTTTATATTATAGATTTCTCAATAAAATTTCCAAAGGAATCTCTCAACAGGAATGAAAAAAGAGGACAATGAGCAAAAAACAAAACACCAGTAGTGGTAACAGTACTATAGCAAAGGTTGGTTTCTATAAATGGCTGAAGCTATTTATTAGATATCACCAGAAGTAAAGCAATTTAAATATGCATAGTGCCAATATATTGCAATCATATCCATTCAGGATGATAGCTATATCCCAGCCAATAAATAAAGTGCTTGAGTGCATAAAAACCAAAGCTAAAGAACATGATATTACCTACATAGACGTGTGTCCTGGCTCCTTGATGCCCGCTGTCCAACCCCGACAGCGCCGTTTCGCCTTACCGGCTTCCTCACAATGGGGGCACTTATTTCATTCTTGTTGAGAGATTCCTTTGGAAATTGTATTGTGAAATCTATAAATAAACATTTATATTTTATTTTATGGTTGCCTATGCCTCTTCATCCCTTGTTTTTTTACTGGGGTGGGTGTAAGAATATAGTACCAGACAACGCCTATAATTATCCCAGATGCCCCATTAGTTAGCTATACAAGACGGTTTTACTCCACTTCTGGTCCTTTGGTTGACCCAAGTGAGAGTTTCTGGTGTGCACACTTGACCTGTACTATGTGTGAGGGGGCCGGATGACTGCCTTATTATATTAATTAGTTTGCCCCATTCTCTGGCACATAGAAGGGGCTTAGCTCTACTACCAAAAATAGCAGTCAGCTGAATCCTTCTAAACATAATAGATAAGCACAGCCCACTAGTGGTACAAGAAATCAGTCAATCAAAATAGTGGTAAGCAGCATCAGATGTCATAATAAAATTTTCAAGATTAAAATATGGGTAGCCACTACCTCACAATGACATATACAGACATTAAAGTGATAACGTGAACCAGTGCTCAATTAAAAAATGGTTGGATAATACCTTTAGAAGATTTTGATTAGAAAAAACATCATGCGTGAGGCAGAGAAGGACAGTGCCCAAGTGTGACCTATCCCTCTAAAAGTATCCTAGAGATATTAGCAATTAAAATACTTGGCACCTAGCGAGTCAAGGTTAGTTAAGCCCAAGTGGGTGTTATCAGATAGTTTTCACTGGGGGTGTGTTAGTCTCCTGATATGAATTGCTATTTGATAACACCCACTTGGCCTTAAGGGAATATTCCCATTTGCAAGATCCTATCCCAATATGTGGTAGGTGTAACAATAATATTAGCAAATAGCTCAGATTAGAAATGTAGCATAGTTCTGATTCACGATTTCTCTTACCCCAAGGTGTTGCAGTAGCTTAAGTATCCATGGTTACGACCACTAACAACTAGCTAACTGTCCATATATGAGTGTTCGTAACCATGCTGTGAATATTTGGAAACATTCCTGTGTTGTGAACTCCCCATTCCTTACAGACATGTTTCATTCTTGATACTTTTGCTGAAAATAAAAAATAGAGCAGGATTAAAGATCTGAGTATAAGACGTTGACAGCCAGCTATCTGGAGATGGTATCTGATGGTGTCTAGAGAGGCAAAACAATTTTTGGAATGGTGATGCATTGGTTCATCTACTTGCTGACCCTTCTCTTTGGCGCTCATGTTTAAGTACAATTCAGATCTCCTTTAACTCCCACCAGTAAATTCCATTACCGGTCGTCCATTGCCTGTCCCACATTGCTCTGTCTTCCCCGTATGAGGCCTGAGAGTCCAAGTGAATTCCATCCCTTCTGCCACACAGTGCTGAATGTACACTATTTCTTCTCTCTCCGAGCTTGAAGCCTCCTATCACAGACGGACGCCATCCACTAACTCCAATAAATTTCACCACGCTGTGTCTCTGCATCTACTAGGCCTTGCCTCATTTATTCAGAAATGAGCAATTGCCATGGCAACGGCAGGCCTCACTTGGCATTGCTCATCTAAAAGTGTAATGATTCCGTAAAGCCAGAGTCCCACGTACACCTCCCAAAAAATACAAATTGCCTTTCCTTTCCATCCTGAGCACATCATTCAGAAATCACACAGTATCTATCAATTTCTAAGTAGATACTGTAAAAATGTTTTCAATCCCATATTTTTTTTTAATGGGTTCTTCTTTTACACTGCACCCGCTTGTAAGATGGAGGTAATATGGGACTGCATTGGTCTGGCTCTGACAATCAGCTTTTTTTTTTAGATGTTCACAGTATCTGCTTGATGCACATCACTCATCAAACCTTCAGCACAGTACCTGCCATTTGTTTGATGAAGTCACACTATTTTTACTAAGTGTTGCTCTGAAATTTGCCAGTACATATTAAAAACAGGTAATAAGGTAGAACGTGGTAGGCAAGAGAAAAAAATACCAGAGAATGAATATGGAAAAGCGTTCACTCCCAACGCAGGATGACAAAAGCGGAAAAATAAAATCTATACGTTTCTTAAAATGCAAATATGCCATAAAAGCAAATTTGTGCTGATTACTAGAGATGAGCGACTTTGCCTTTTTTAGGGACAAGTCGGGTTTCATGAAACCCGACTTTCGCAAAAGTTGAGTCGAGCGAAATCGGCCGACTATCGGGAAAAGTCAAAGGTCCGACTGAAACACGAAACCCAATGCAAGTCAATGCGGAAGCAAAGTCGGCAGGGAGCGGAGGACAGTAAACACACCTACATGCCGGTCCGCTGTTTTAAAGTGCGCAAAATCTCTCTCTCTCTCCCCCCTCCCTCGGACGCTGCACATGTCATCTCGTTGCCCACAGTGTACGTCCTTGCTCAGTGGCTGAAAAAAGTCAAAAAGTCACGTGCAAGCATTCTGGGAAATCCGACTTTGGCGCTTGTTTTGCCGACCACATGGCTGACTTCATGCTGTGATCGGGTTTCGGTTGGCGAAACCTGACTTTGCCATAAGTCGGCGACTTATGGATCTGGCCGACTCTACTGATTACTATATTGCCGCTAAGATCCCTAAGCAAACTCATGAGTTCCTTTGCATGGGTACTTGAAAAAAGAGTAACAATTCCCTTTAATAGTCTCAAATCTGAAGTTTTTTCTGCTTGGGTCTTCAGCTTAAGGGCTCATGAACTTGACATGTTATTCTATGGGGCTGTGTACATGCCTCATTTTTTCTTTGCAGTGAATCAGTCCGTGGAAAAAAAACAGAGCATGCACAATTTGCCTCAAGGAATCGGTTGGGACTCGCCCTTCCAATTCTACAGAACAATGGAAAAAATCGGACAACGTTCCGATGACGTCCAAGTGCAGTCCGATTTTCACGGATTGACTGTATAAGGGAGGTGGAGAAACGTATTTTTTGCTCCAGCCACTTCTGAGAAAATCGGATCACATTCTGATCAAACTCTTATCAGAGTTTGATTAGCATTATCGGACCGATTTTCTCGGATGACAGGAAAAGTGAGTTGCGTGGCCTAAGGTGGAGAGCCAAACACAACCACAGGGGGAAGGCACAAAGCTGATCATATCTGCCCCTCCACTTAGTGATCAGTTGACGCCTCAACACCCCAGATTGCCATCGACTAAAACCCATGACATTTCAAACGTCCGGCCGCATGCTGCGATTGTCTTGGTCCGAGGATCGGATCCGATCAAAAATCGCATGATGGGAGCTGCCCCATAGAATAACATTGGGACGAATGCAATGCGATTTTTTTATCGCATTGCATTTGTCCGATTTAATCGCTAGTGTGACTCCGGCCTAAGGCTTAAAATAAGACATGTCTACAACTTGATAATATGACACTCAGTAAATTCAAACATCGGGCAGCACGATGGCTCAGTGGTTAGCTTTGCCCCCTTGCAGCGCTCAAGTCCTGGGTTCGGATCCCACCAAGGACAACATCTGCAAGGAGTTTGTATGTTCTCCCCGTGTTTGCGTGGGTTTCCTCTGGTTTCTTCCCGCGTTCCAAAGACATAGGGAATTTAGATTGTGAGCCCCATCGGGGATAGTGATGATAAAGTGTGCAAACTGTGAAGCGCTGTGGAATTTGTTAGCGCTATATAAAAAAAAAAAATAAAGACATTAAAAAAAAAAATCATAAAGGTCCCTGTTAAGCTACGTTCCCATGGTGAGCTTTTGATGTTGCAGAATTTCTGCAACTATTATGTAAGATAGGTTACTAGTTACTTTTGATCAAAAATATCCTAAAACTTTGAAACTCTGTGAAAACTTTGTCAAGCAGAAAGGTCCATATTCTCAGTGCTCTTATGGTAAATAAATACTTTCCACATCATAGTAGGAAACTAAGAAATTAAATCTTAACACATGATGTTTATGTTTTAATCATAGCACAAAAAAACACAAACATATCAGTAAATATTGCTGCCAGTAAGTTTGCTATATTTATTGCCATACTCATGTTTGGGATCCTTTCTAGGCTTGAAGAGTAACAATATCCTTAGAACATTTACAGTGCTTTAAAAAATATAAATAATAAAGAATTTCAATTGTTTTACAAATTTAATATTATTTAAAAGAAATGTGACACCAGGTTTTTGCCACTTCATTTGAGAGCAGCACGAAGTCGAGACAAAGACCCTGATTCTAGCGATGTGTCACTTATTGGGCCCCTTAGTGTAGTATTTATAAAGCCATTGTTTTATCAGCAAGAGATTATCACTGGATGACTACTCAGCCTGTGGCTATATAGTCCAACCATGCCCCTCCACTGATTGGCAGCTTTATGCCTATGCACAGTGTAAATGTCGCCATTCCTCTGCTCAGTGTATCTTGGACGCCATTACAATCCACCAATGGATCCAGTTCATATATTCTGTGATCAGATGGCGAATCTAACCCAGATGGTCCAGTATCTGGTTAGTGAGCACCAGAAGCTAGAATCTTCACAGTCCCGGCTGCAAGCTCAGTTTTATAGTAGCGAGGATGCTTGACAAAGCTCTTCACTACCGACTGTAGTTTTGTCTTCTGCACCTTCTAACGTGCATTGGCATTTCCTGATAAATTTTCAGGGAAGAAAGACTAGTTCATGGTATTCAGCGAGAGCTGTAGACTATTTTTTAACTTACGACCCTGGTCTTCACGGGATGAGTCCCAGTGAATGGAAGTAATCATATACCTACTGAGAGGGGGCCCTCAGACTTGGGCATTTTTTTTGTCCCCACTAGCCACAGAACAGTCTTCTGTTGACACCTTTTTTTGACACCTTTGGGATGATCTAGGATGAATATGACAAGATCCAGGATCTGGATTTGCACCATGAACATATCCGTTTAGTTTTACAAAAGCTTACAGAGACTTCTTTATTTGCTAAATTTGAGAAATGTACTTTTTCTGTCCAAGAGATATTGGTTCCTGGGTTTCATTGTATTGGCTGAAGGGTTTAAGATGGATCCCGGAAAGTAACAGGCCTTAATTAATTGGGTTTAACCTCATGACCTTAAAGTGTTACAACATTTTTAGGGCTTGCCAATTGCTACAGAAAATTGATTAGGAGTTTTTAACAGATTGTGAAACCTTTGCCAATAGTAGCATTTGCTTGGAGGTGAATGTTTGCCTTGTATTCCTCTGCTCTGTTAATCAATCACTGCCTTACCTTGTACCTCCTTCTCACAATCTGTTTGCCTAGCCCCTTTGCTCCGATCCACTATCTTCCAGTTATTCTGACCTTGAACTATGACCTGACTATGCCTTTGAGAAAATGGAAACGGTCTTAGGAGCGCAGGAAAGAGACTCAGACAAGAGATGGGGTTAAACCACAACGCGTTTCAACGGAAAATCCGTCTTCATCCGTCGAAACGCGTGGTGGTTTAACCCCATCTCTTGTCTGAGTCTCTTTCCTGCGCTCCTAAGACCGTTTCCATTTTCTCATTGCTCCTATCCTCCATTGGAGGTTTTCGGCTGGAGCTGTGGTGAAGACCTGACATTTTTGTCTGCCCCTGTGTTGCTTCCTAAGCGCTCCTCTATGACCGCTTATCACTGACTCTTACTGACTATGCATTTGACACTTTCCCTTTAGTTTACAACGTGCTCTCTTGGTATCAGATCCTGGAACGTTTAACTACACTGCCTCTCAGCTTGTCTGTGAGTAGTGAATAGTGTCATAGTACTAGCTGCCAATCAGTGGTGTGGGTGGGGTTATACAGAGCTCAGCATTCAGAGAATTGGCAGATCTGCAGTAGGGAAAACAGTGTTTAATCAGAACTTCAGCACCTAATAAAGTAAGTGGCACATCACTGAAATCGGGGTCTCTGCCCTTACATCATGCTGCTGTCAAGTGGGGCAGCAAATAACTGGAGACAGATTCCTTGTGAGTCATGCCTTTATATGATGAATTCTCTTGATGTATCGTTTTGAGGACTATGATTCAACATTTAGGCGACTGCAGGTCCCTGTGACAGTCAACTGGATTAACAATGAAAATGAACATTAAAGGGAACCTGTCACCTGTTTTCGCCTCTATAAGATACGGCCACTGCCTTTCAGGGCTTATCTACAGCATACTATAATGCTATATAATTTTAAGTGAATGGAGTTAGTAGGAGTACACCATGATTTTTTTTTTACCCAGGTGTCACACTGTGATGGTTTTTGGTAAGGGAAGGGCGGCCTCAAACTGTCCCTGGAACTGAGACACTAACTATCCTTGGTCCCTGGGGTAATCTTAAAGGTAGAAAGACCTGAGTCTCTGACCTAACTATGCTCCTGTTAATGTCCTTTACTGTCCTCTTCCCCTGCCCCAGGAGTCCTGGGACAGATATGTTAGTGTATATACATGTAAGACAAATAGAAATATCAAAAATCAGCTTGCATACAAAAACACTCACCAAGGAAAGAACGTAATAAAGGGAAGGATAGGAAGGTACAAACTAAATGGGACTAGGATAATGGAGAAAGCATACACACAAAAACATCAAACAACAATCTCCAGCAGCAATTATGAACTCCAACTTCATCACACCCTCTCCAGCAAGCCAGGAAGTAAAACTTACACAGGCAGCGATGAGGTGCTCTTGCCAGGTTTTATAGAGCAAGAAAATAAGTAGGTCAAGAGCAGCTGTGAGATGGAGCTGCATGTCTCTAACCAGCATACAAAGAGTTGTTAGCCTCTTCAGTGACAAAGAAAATGAAGTCCATTTAATATGAGAAACAACACACACAGGCTAAATGAAAGACCTATGACTCACAGTATGTAAAGATCACCTAATCCCAGATCTCTCATGAGGACATGACACACTCATGACAGTACCCCCTACCTTCTACGAAGGGCCACAGGACTCCCGGGGCTGGGTTTATCTGGAAGTGCCAAATGAGAGGACTGTATCAACCTACCGGCTGTAACCTCAGATGCCGGCACAAACATCCTCTCCGCAGGACCATACCCCTTTCAGTGCACCAGGTACTGTACAGAGTGGCAATCCTTACGGGAATCAACAATTCTCCCTACCTGAAATTCTAAATTGCCATCAATAATAACTGTTAAATGTAATGATACCACAGGTGCAACATATCTTTTGAGTAGAAAACATTATGGATCTTGAAAGATGGAGGATACTTGAGATGAAAAAGTTACAAGGTTGATTACAGCGACCACCTTATACAGTGGGTACAGAAAGTATTCAGACCCCTTTAAAATTTTCACTCTTTGTTTCATTGCAGCCATTTGGTAAATTCTACATTTCTGTTTTTTTTTAATTCAAGATGGGGTGTAGAGTGCACATTAATTAGAAAAAAATGAACGTTTTTGAATTTACCAAATGGCTGCAATGAAGCAAAGAGTGAAAAATTTAAATGGGTCTGAATACTTTCCGTACCCACTGTAAAGACCAATAAACTTAGGACCTAGTTTCCAAGAAGGAACTTTCAGTTTACTATTTTTGGTGGGCAGTCATTCCAATTTATTCACCCCCAGGTCTGGACCAGACATTTGTCTTTTATCAGCCATATGTTTGTATTTGTCTCCCATGATCTTTAAATTATTCTGAACCCCTTTTCATGCAGATGAGAGCAAAGATGAGAATTGTTCCTCTCCAGGAACCCCCAAAGACTCCACTTTACTGAAGGTACAGAACTGAGGATAGAAGTCATATGCTCCAAAATATGGCGACTTACCAGTGGACTCACAACGACGATTCTTTAAAAAATATTAATACACCAATATGTCCCATCTGAAGTAACCAAATTATAGTAAATACTTACTCCAAACAATCACAATGAATCAAACACAAATTCCCTGCTCAAAGTTTAGCACAGGAATAAAGGAATAAAATTGGATATATGTCGTGCCCTACGTCTTTACCGCCACAAAAGGGTTAAATATGTACTGTTTTGTTTGTGTTTTGTGAACAATGGGAGTTATGCTTTCTCTGCTAGAGACCACAATACACACACACAATTCACCTCACTCCCTTACTTGTCTGAAGTTTAGAGCTTTGCAGACATACCCTAACTGGGAGGGGGAGGAGTTGAGAGTTGTTTTCAGTGAAGAAGGAGAAGAACACTCTTGGAAGCCATTACACATGTGCTTCATCCAGGAGTAAAAGCTAAGAAGCATCAGGGCATCAGCCCCTAGGCCATCCATGCTTTCAGAGAAGGGTGGTAAGCTGGGAGACTGTGTGGATTTATACAACCAACAGCAGAGTGTTTTTCCCCAGGAATACTGCAGCGAACTAGGATCAGTGAAGGATTGTGCAAGAAGGAACTTGAGCTGTTTCACACAGGACCCAAGCTGCAAGTTGCCAAAGGGAAAAATACACAGTGAGTAGAGGCTATACTGGAAGTTTCTAAACTCCGGGAAGCCTTGGTCCCTGAAGGGATTAGAATAGCAGGAAGTTTACACTGAGTCACAGCAGAGCGAAGGATAACTCCCATTCTGCAGAACAAACTGTAACCTGGTGAGAGTTGTAATATCTCCTCTGAACTGCACCTGAACTACAGTAAATGATAAAGTGACTTTCCTTGTCTTCTGCATTATTACTCCGTGCCTTCTACTTCCATCACAATCTCTGGGGGTCAGCCCTGGTTGGAGTGGGTTAAACATCTGCACTGCCATCACCATCTACTCCCCCAAGGATCATCTGCAGTGCCGGCTAAACTACAGTCGAACACTCCAACTCGCATCACAAATCACTACATAAACTTTATCCCTAACCAATACTCCCCTTTTACATGACCGCCTGGGCCACGGACTGGGTCATTGCCACTGTGACACATCCCTATAAGATGACCGGCCCGGTATCGAGTATCCCATGGCCTCTGGGGTGCGTCATATACATAACAAAATCAATTTTTATTAGATCACAAATATGGATAAAAAATACAGTAAAATAAGAAAGATACAGAATAAGAAAAAGAGGGACATAGGACTCAAAAATTGTATAAATTGCTGCCTGGTAAATGGTACAATGACAACCAAACAACTGACTGCTAGGAAGTCCAAAGAACCAAGCCAAAAATGATTGTGTATAATTTGCTGTGGCCCAATAACCCAAATGTATCACCAACCTTTAATAAATAGTTATTGATTGGATGTGGACCCAACAAACACACACTGTTAATTTAGCAAAGACATGGGATAAATACAAAATTACACTTCCAATATTACACTTGGCATCTCAAAAATAGTGTGTATAACCCAGTGCTTGCAAAAATAATTAAACACTCAACATGGCTCTAAATAAGAGCTCTAATATATACAGGTCTGCACTGGACCTCTCATGCCCACAAAAAAAAAGCACAGTGGCATTATGTAGCAAAATGTTGGAACATGGCGAGAGCAATAGTCAAAACAACAGACATGACAAGATTTTCATAATGACTTTCTGGAGTGTTAAAAGCCATCTTCCACTCATCCTTAATCAGAATTACAAGATAGGCTCCCCTGAAATCCAACTTGGAGAACTATTTTGACACAATAATCTGATTGAATAAATCAGTAATGAGTGGAAGGGGATATGGGTCCTGGATAGTAATCCGGCATACATTTCTTTATACTTTTCTATGGGTCCTTCTTTTTAACAAAGAAAAACCCAGCTGCAACAGGCGAAGATGAGGGTCTAATATGTCCCTTGGCAAGACTCTCAGAGATATAGTCTTTAATGGTCTGTCTCTCAGGACCTGACAGATTATATAATCTGGTCTTGGGCAACTTTGCGCCAGGAAGCAAGTTCACGGGATAGGCTGGTTTCACATTAGCGCTTTTTAAGCGCACGCACGGCCGGGGGTAGCTCCGCCCCCGAGCCGGCTCTCTGCCCGGCGTGCCCGCCCCTTGCTTGTATCGCCGCCTCCTAGCGCACAGCGGCGCCTGCGATCGGCGCACCCTATCTTTAGCATAGGGTGCGCAGGCCGTGCGCTAGTTGCGCTTTGACCTGCGCTGCGCACTTTTGACGGTGCGCCGTGCGCGCCAAAATCAAACTTTTCGGATTTTGGCGCGCACGGCGCACCGTCAAAAGTGCGCAGCGCAGGTCAAAGCGCAACTAGCGCACGGCCTGCGCACGATCTGCGCACCCTATGCTAAAGATAGGGTGCGCCGATCGCAGGCGCCGCTGTGCGCTAGGAGGCGGCGCTACAAGCAAGGGGCGGGCACGCCGGGCAGAGAGCCAGCTCGGGGGCGGAGCTACCCCCGGCCATGCGTGCGCTTAAAAAGCGCTAATGTGAAACCAGCCTTAGTCATACACATTATGGGGAGGCAGTTCTTGACACCTCTTTTCAAAGCACACCTCCTCAAAATTAGAGAGAAGACATGTAATGTTTTTAGTGGGGACATTAGTGATAACAGTACCTAGGCAATTAGTCTTGCAAAAATCTCTCCACTTAACCCCTCAACGTCTATTGACGTACACAGTCCGTCATGGCCGGGTGTAAGTTACTGCACCATGATGTGCTGTGCACGTCATGCATTTGAACTGTCACTGCTTGTAAACACGCAGTGACAGTTCAATGCCGACAGCTGTCTATGATTGGTCAGTCAATCTGACTGACCAAACACAGCGCGATCGGGCAGGAGTTGCTGAAATTTCAGCATCTCCTGCCCGATAAGTGCAGGAGCTCAGTGCTGCAGTGGCTGAGCTTCCTGCACTGATAGCCAGGAGCGGCATCTGCACCCAACCCTGGCTGTTAACCCCCTGAGTGCTGCGATTGAGTGCAATCGCAGCGTTCGGGGGGAGGCAGAGGGTCGGGGGCTCCCTCTGTCTCAGATCGGCATCCCCACAATGTAATTGTGGGGCCCGATCTCAGTCATGATGACCCGAGGTTGTCATGACAACCCCCAGGTCATCAAGTTACGGAAAGCTTCTGGGACCATGCTCACAGCATGGTCTCAGAAGCTTTCTATAAATCAAAGATAAAAAGTGAAAGACCCATAAAGGGACTAGGTAAAAAAAAACATTTTTTTTTAAATATGTAAAGACAAAAATAATAAAAATAATAAAAAATTCCCCTAAAAAATATACATTTTTATGTAAAAGAAAATAAAAAAAATGCACATGTTTGGTATTGCCGCATCTGTAAAAATACCATCTATAAAAGTGTCACCCTAGATAACCCCTTCAGTGAACGCCGAAAAAAAAACTAAAAAAAGTAGCAAATTATATTTTTTCCAAGCGGTATCATCATACTGCTTGAGTGCAATAACACGCGATCAAAAAGATGGATATAAATAAACATCATCTTGTCCCGCAAAAAACAAGCCGCCATACAGCTCCGTCAGCGAAAAAAATAAAAAAGTTATAGCTCTCAGAATAAAGTGATGCAAAAATAATTATTTTTTCTATGAAAGTTTTTATTGTGCAAAAACCGCCAAAACATAAAAAAAAATATAAATGAGGTATCGCTGTAATCGTAATGACCCGAAGAATAAAGCTGCCTTACCAATTTTACCACATGCAGAATGTAAAACAAAAAACAATTCCTGTATTGCTAGTTTTTGTTCATTCTGCCTCCACAGAAATCGGAATAGAAAGCGATCAACAAGCGATATGTGCCCAAAAATGGTACGAATAAAAATGTCAGCTCGTCCCGCAAAAAACAAGCCCGAACATGACTCTGTCGGCCGAAATATAGAAAAATCATAGCTCTCAAAATAGGCGATGCAAAAAATTCTTACAAAAAAAGCCTCTTTTAGTGTATGACAGAAGCTAAACATGAAAAAAGGATATAAATCTGATATCTCTGTAATCACACCGACCCGGGAGTAAAGGCACCTAATCACTAATACCACACAAGGAACGGCGTAAAAAATAAAACCAATTCTTCACCTTTTGTGGATTTGTTCATTCTGTTTCCCAAAAACACAGTAAGGCGATCATGGTGGTTTACCCCACATATGGGGTATCAGACTACTCAGGACATATTGCAGAACAACTTTGGGGGTCTAATTTCTCCTGTTACCTTTGTGAAAATAAAAATTTTGGGGCAAAAAGATCGTTTTTTGGGAAAAAAATATGATTTTTTTATTTTCACGGCTCTACGTTATAAACTTCTGTGAAGCACTTGGGGGTTCAAAGTGCTCACCACACATCTAGATAAGCTCCTTGGGGGGTCAAGTTTCCAAAATGGGGTCACTTGTGGCGGGGGTTTCTACTGTTTAGGCACATTAGGGGCTCTCCAAACACAACATGACTCCCACAAACCATTCCATCAAATTCTGCATTCCAAAACGGCGCTCCTTCCCTTCTGAGCTCTGCCATGCACCCACACAGTGGTTTACCCCCACATATTGGGTATCAGCGTACTCAGGACAAATTGCACAACAATTTTTGGGGTCCTATTTCTCCTGTTACCCTTGTGAAAATAAAAATTTGGGGCAAAAATATCATTTTTGTGGAAAAAAATGATTTTTTTATTTTCACGGCTCTATGTTATAAACTTCTGTGAAGCACTTGGGGGTTCAAAGTGCTCACCACACTTCTAGATAAGCTCCTTGGGGGGGTCTAGATTCCAAAATGGGGTCACTTGTGAGGGGTTTCTATTGTTTAGGCACATCAGGGGCTTTGCAAACGCAACATGACTCTCGCAAACCATTCCATCAAAGTCTGCATTCCAAAACGGCACTCTTTTCCCTTCTGAGGTCTGCCATGCACCCACACAGTGGTTTGACCCCACATATGGGGTATCAGCATACTCAGAACAAATTGCACAACAACGTTTGTGGTCCTATTTCTCCTGTTACCCTTGTGAAAATAAAAATTTGGGGGCAAAAAGATCATTTTTGTGTAAAAAAATATGATTTTTTTAGTTTCACGGCTCTACGTTATCAACTGCTGTGAAGCACTTGGGGGTTTAAAGTGCTCACCACACGTCTAGATAAGCTCCTTTGGGGGTCTAGTTTCCAAAATGGTGTCACTTGTGGGGGGTTTCCAATGTTTAGGCACATCAGGGGTTCTCCAAATGTGACATAGCGTCCGATCTCATTTCCAGTCAATTTTGCATTGAAAAAGTCAAACGGCGCTCCTTCCCTTCCGAGCTCTGCCATGCACCCACACAGTGGTTTACCCCCACACATGAGGTATCAGCATACTCAGGAAAAATTGCACAATAACTTTTGGGTCCTGTTACCCTTGGGAAAAAAAATTGGGGATGAAAATATCATTTTTGTGGAAAAAATATGATTTTTTAATTTAACGGCTCTATGTTATAAACTTCTGTGAAGCCCTTGAGGGTTCAGAGCTCTCACCACACATCTAGATAAGTTAATTGGGGGGTCTAGTTTCAAAAATGAGGTCACTTGTGGGGGTTTCCATTGTTTAGGCCCATCAGGGGCTCTTCAAACGTGACATGGTGTCCGATCTCAATTCCAGCCAAAAAAGTCAAACAGCACTCCTTCCCTTCTAAGCTCTGCCATGCGCACAAACAGTGGTTTACCCCCACATATTGGGTATCAGCGTACTCAGGACAAATTGCACAATAACTTTTGGGGTCCTGTTACCCTTGGGAAAATAAAAATTGGGGATGAAAAGATCATTTTTGTGGAAAAAATATGATTTTTTAATTTTACGGCTCTATGTTATAACCTTCTGTGAAGCCCTTGGGGGTTCAAAGTGCTCACCACACATTTAGATAAGTTCCTTGGGGGGTCTAGTTTCCAAAATGGGCTCACATATTGGGGGTTTCCACTGTTTAGGTACATCAGGGGCTCTCCAAACGCGATATGGTGTCCGCTCTTGATTCCAGCCAATTTGACATTCAAAATTTCAAATGATGCTCCTTCCATTTTGAGCACTGCCATGTGCCTAAAGATTGATTTTCCTCCACACATGGGGTATCAGTGTACTCAGGAGAAATTTAACAACAAATATTGTGGTTCATTTTCTCCTGATACCCTTGACAAAATAAAAAAATTGTGTCTGAAGAAAAATTTTGGGGAAAAAAGTTAAATGTTAATTTTTTCCTTCCGCATTGCTTCAATTCTTGTGAAGTACCTAAAAGGTTAATAAACTTCTTGAATGTGGTTTTGAACACCTTGAGGGGTGCAGTTTTTAGAATGGTGTAACTTTTTGGTATTTTCTGTTTTATTGATCCCCCAAACTCACTTCAAATGTGAGGTGGTCCCTAAAAAAATGTTTTTGTAAATTTTGTTGGAAAAATGAGAAATCGCTGGTCAACATTTTACCCTTATAACTTCCTAACAAAAAAATGTTGGTTCCAAAATTGTGCTGATGTAAAGTAGACATGTGGGAAATGTTATTTATTAAGTATTTTTTCTGACATATCTCTCTAATTTAAGGACAAAATAATTAAAAATTTTGAAAACTGCAAAATTTTTAAAATTTTCGCCATATTTCCGTTTTTTAATAAATAAACGCAAGTCATATCGAAGAAATTTTACCACTAACATGAAGTACAATATGTCACAAAAATATATTCTCAGAATCAGTGGGATCCGTTTAAGCCTTCCAGAGTTATAAGCACATAAATTGACATTGGTCCGATTTCAAAATTAAGGCCTGGTCATTAAGCTACAAAATGGCTTGGTCCTTTAAAGGTTAATTATGTCTCTGGCCTACCAGTCTATGACCAGATTATGTTTTGTCAACCAGGGAAGACCCAACACAATAGGAGTAGTAAGGCCTTCCCGAAGGTAATAAGAAAGGAGATGGACTTCCCCTTCTTACTGCAGGTAAGATCCTTGATTAGAGCAAACTGAGCATCCATCATAGTGGTTCTTGCCCCACTATCCAGTAGGACAGATATTGTCTCAGTTTCTTTACCTAAAACCACTTCTGCAGGTAGGATAAACTGAAACACACCTGTGGAGGAGATATATACGCCCAGGTTGTAATCCTCCACACAACCTCGGGTCAGAAGTTTTCCAACGGTTTCTGGTGTTTAAGTATAAATGGACAAACCCCAATAAAATTACCCTTTTTGCCAAAGTAAAAACACACCATGAAATGCAAGAGACCCATAGTGGGGAGAAGCCCCCCAACTGCATAGATTCTTCAGAGGACACAGGGAGAACTTCAGTCCTAGGAAGTACAGCAGAGGGTGGGGTCACTAGTGATCTATCCTGGGGGTGTCTGTCTATATGCATGGGAAGAGCAATGTTGGCCCCAACGATGCAGGAGTTTTGTACAGCACCAATGGGTATATAACCGTTCAGACAGGTCCTGACAAAAACTGACACCTAAGGGTGGGGGTCATTCCACTGGATGTCAGTGGCCCATCTGTGGAATTCCGCACAAAATTCATTTGCTGGTCGATCTCCGAGCCCGATCTTACGAAGTTTAGATTCCGCAAGGGAGACCCCGTCCTGGTCATCACAAACAATGCCAAGAGCCCTGAAGAATTCATCATCTGACTGGACTGACAATGAGTCAGATGGGAGTGAGAAGGCAGAGGATTGAGGGTCTCCTTTAATGAGGGAGACAACAATCCCCACCCTCTGTACCTCACTCCCAGATGAAGGTGAACAAAGCCTGAAATAGAGCTTACAAGCTTCCTGGCACATGACAAATTTGCTCCGACCCCCCAAAACCTATCCGGGAGTGCCACTTCAGGTTCCAGTCCAGCTGTCTGGAGTGAAGAAACCTTATCCCATATGTCTGATAGCTCACAAGACAAATCCTGCAGCTAGCGACAAGATCCATGTCAAGACCAAAAAATGTGGGGCCTGTGAAAATATCATGATGTGGCGGTCTTTGGTAAGGGGAAGGGAGGGCTCAACTGTCCCTGGAACCAGGACTCTTAGGCTAGTTTCACACTAGCGTTTATTCCACGCAGCGCACGGCGCAGCTAAGCCCCGCCCCTTGCCAGCTCCCTGCCCACCACATCCGGTCATCGCCACATACTATCGCACATGGACGCTTGTGATCTGCACACCCTATCTTTAGCATAGGGTGCGCAGATTGTGCGCTGGCCATGCGCTAGTAGGATTTTGGCGTGCGCTGCGCACTTTTGAAGGTGCGCCGAGTGTGGCGAAATGCAACATGCTGCGTTCGGCACACATGGGCGCACCTTCAAAAGTGCGCAGCGCACATCAAAATCCTACTAGCGCACGGCCAGCGCACGATCTGCGCACCCTATGCTAAAGATAGGGTGCGCAGATCACAAGCGTCCATGTGCGATAGTAGGCGGCGATGACCGGATGTGGCGGGCAGGGAGCCTCCAGGGGGCGGGGCTTAGTGGCGCCGTGCGCTGCGTGGAATAAACGCTAGTGTGAAACTAGCCTAACTGTCCTTAAAGGTCTTAAAGGTAGAGAGGCCCGAGTATTCACCCTTACTATGCTCCTGTTAATGTCCTAAGCTGTCCCCTCCTCTTCCCCCAGGAAATCTGGGACAGATAAGTTTGTAGCCGATAGCCGATAGCTGCTATTGCCCAGGAGCTGGCGGGGCCATCTTGGAGTATGAAATTTTTTTTCTCTAGCAAGATGGCGCGTCCGGTGCCTGTACAATAACACCTATCGAATCACCAATACTGCTACTGCGCTGGCGCAGCTGGCGCCATTTACAAACTGATTTTTTATGATTATAAGGATAAGATCAAACAAAATAATTATATGCACACTAGATATGCGATCAGGCTGCAGCACAGGTGCCACTGCCAGCACCAGCCTGCAGAAGTGTTTTTATTTTCAAGCTATATATAATATTCATTAGGGATCATTGACCTGTCAGAAGCAATACACATGAGTACCTAAGCAGAGCACCACATACAGCCCCACCCACAGTCCCCCCACAGGCCACCTCGGAGCACGAGCATATCATTAACTCAAAATGGAAAATAAAGATTAAACAACAACCAAAAGACTGATTTCATCAACCGAGGTATCATTGTAATCAGTATACCGGCGCAGACCTGACAGCGTATGTAGGTTGCTGGGCCCAATTCTTCAGACAGATTCCCTTTAACATGGACATGGATGAGGACATGAACAATAAAAGACACAAACAATGGAGTGCACCTGTAAGAAAAGCAGGTCAGATACAAGTAAGAACATTGCATGTGTTAAATGATTGCAGCCATGTTTGTATATAAGTTTTTAACTCTAATATATGTGCTTTTTATTCATGGTCTTTAATAAAAAACAACACTTTGCATTTCCTTCATTATGAGTTATGATGACAAGTGATTTCTACAGTAGCATGTAAAGATAATCTATGGTGACGGATCACAGCTCATAGACACAAAAGAGAGGTCTATTTTTTTTGTTCTTACGGAACTGATTAATAATAGAAGTAAATAGAATCAGCACAATGTGACTCAATGATGAAGATCCCTCTCTTATGAGACCCCAGTTTGGCTCCCTTGCATTCTATTGATTAACAAACAGTAAGTAGAAGGTTCCCAAAAGCTTTTCTGTCTCTTAAATTCTTCTTAGCATTACCCCTGTACATTGTCAATACATATGTAAATTTTTGTGTTTAGTGATGTTTAATATTCTGCAAGGTATCCAGGAAGAACTGTATCAATTGGACGTGTGGTAAAGGGAAGGTATCATCATAAAATGAACTAATGTTTAAATTAGGTTTTTGTTTGAAATGGTTTTTTTGGACAATTTATTTTTCATATTACAATCTGTATTACAAATAAAAAGTAGATATCTTGCAATTTTCACACTGGCCACTGGGGCTTTTTTTAGACTATAACTTCCTGTTGTTTCAGGAAACAAGACATGCACATAGTCACAATGGTACATGTTTTGCATTGAATTGTGCAAAGGTCATAATGAAGGGAGGAGGAGCAAGGTCACGTGTAACATCGTCTGTTGTGATTGGTGGATCCTGGGTCAAATGGGGAAAGAGGTGTTACCTGTCATTGTCATGCTGCCTTTGATGACAAGAAGCTTTGCTGAAAGGAGAAGAGGTATGAGTCTATAGAGGCCAGTGTAAAAATTGCACGATTAATAATCAATTATTTTTTAGTTTTATTTATTTATTTATTTATTTATTTATTAAAGCTCATGATAAGAAAGAAAAGACTTTACCTTTTTTTTAATCTATGTGACATAAAAACTAATTATTAATTTTTTCACGATAGCTTTTCTTTAGTCCTGCTGTGATCTATCCATGAAGAACTGTATCAATTGTACATGTGAGTGTCCATCTAAGATGTTGGGAGATTCGGATCATATTTTCATGTCTATTGGATGTTGGTAAATATACAATGGCGACAAGAGTGACTTTCAATAATGAACATAGCTTCTTTTCTATAGGATATTGCAACAAACTGTCATAATAATGCCTCATATTGAAAATTCTATCATTACTCGACTAGTAAGTACCAATTTCCTCATAGTAGTGACATGTCCTAGCCATCAATTAAAAACTGCGCATTTCTGCTTTTCACATTGACATGTTGTTTGTAACCCACGGATCATGTTAAGACTGAGATGATGATAAAATATGAACATGATGTGATTGTATCTGCATCCACCGCACCTCCGTCACGTCGATGCGTCTTCATTCCCTTTCTACAATGATCATTTCAAGATGTGTTATCTCCTATTTTTTTTTCCTGAGTTGTTTATACATTCGCCAGAACAAATAAGCAAGTTAATGATACAATATGTTTATACGGTAGAGCGTCGTGTTGATACGATGACCTTTTTTGTCATCGCAACGGTTTTGATTGAGTTAATTCTCTGCCGCTGCGAAAAGGTAAAAAAAAAACGTTAAAATGGATAATAAACCACATAATAGAATCCCAGTCCTAGAAAAAAAAAAAAAAAAAGAACACAAGCAAAAAAAAAAAAGAATTGTGTTCATTTGCTACATGCTACTAAGCCGGTATGGTGTTTGGTACAGGTACAGCAGAGGAAAGAAAAACATCCATTTTATTTTCTTATTTTTATGTCCAAGCAGGACATAAATCCACCAAAATAAACAGGATTCCGTCATTACAGCCTCGACTTGTAGGCGACTGACGCACTGTAGGCTTTCCGAGGCAGAAAGGCTGGTAAAATAAATTAGTAATAAATGAGCTGCTGTTTAATAAAACAATTATCTCGCCCAAGGCTCCCGGAATAATCAGCTCTGCCTTGCAGCAGTAACCTTAGGAAATAATTTTAGGTTGAGCTGTATGCAGGTCTGACACAGATGATAATATACACACAGGAATTGAGACCGGCTTTGCTTTCTTCATGCTCTCCCCCTGTACGTAAGAAACATATTAATCCATGTCACTGTTTTTAGAAATGCGGTGACAGAAATACACCTTTATTGTAATACGTCTTTTTTTTTTTTTTTTTTAATGAGCGTCTGGGACTCAGCAACAGAAAAAAAAAAAAAACGTAACAAAACACCTTTTTACATTAGGGAGGTGAGGTCTGCTGCTGGCTACATTTGTACACAGAAGTCTGTAAGCCAGGACTCAGCCAGCTGGGAAGAAAGAAAGCAAATTTTCCCTTTTTTTATTCACTAACTTCCCAAGCCCAATTATGCACTCGGATTCATAGGAGTTTCACAAACAAATAGCAGAGCCCTGCGGAGTTTTTTTAACTCCAGCCGCGCGCAACCAATTCAATGGCATTGAAGGCTTGAAGCTTGATCAATTCTTAATCACAGAGGAGAAAAGAATTATTCTCCGATTACAGTGCCTGCGCTGTTAGCAAGCCGCCTGCAATCATTTTTTTCCCCTCTAAAGGACGGCATAGGCTGGCTTTTATTGACTCCCCACTTGCAAAATGTTTATGGCTTGTTAATATATATTTACCCCTCTACTTTTGCCTGCAAATCAACAACACTTAGCACAGTTTGGTTACACAGTGTCCAGAGGAAATGGCAGGAGGTTAGAATGGAGGCAAGCTTAGGAGATCAATATAAGACTGATTAGAGAGATGGGACCAAATTCACGGCTCTTAGATACAACATGGGGAGAGCAGGACTCAGGGCTACAACTCTCTCTCCCTGGATAATACACTTGTCGTTTCTCGGAGAACATTATTCGTACCCGGCCGGTGGTGGAAGAAGAAGAAGAAGGAAAAGGTGAAGAAGAAGAAATCGCCTCGGCTCCTTTTTTTAAAATTTTTTTGTCCACCGCTATTTTATGTGCTGGTCTATTCGCGAGAAGGGGTTAAGCCGACCCTGAATGCTGGATGTACGGCCGGCCGAACGCGTATATTTTAAGAGCAAACTGTGCTTTCTTTCAACCTATTAAGAGCTAATGCGGCAGGGTATTGTGCCAAGCCCGGAATAGCTAATGAGACGCAGTCTATAGCCGGATAACGTTAACATTTCACGAGCACAAAAAAACCCCGTAATTGCCGGGGATTAAAATGTGCATTGTGTATACAATATGTTTATATATTTTACATAAACCGCAGCCTGTAATCATTTGATGCTGGTATTTTACGTCGAATAACTGCTAGGTGGTAAAACAACAAAAAAAAGCAACGATAATTGTAGAAATGTGCCAAAACAATAAACAAAAGCAGAGTTGACATATATGCAAAGCTAATTAATAGCAATAACCGTGTCGTCACGTTGCGACGTTTTTTTTTATACGGAACGCACAGAAGATTATGGCCTTTTTATACCTCCGCTATCCTACAGCTTGGCAATAAACACCTGCTTTAAGCAACCAAACGGGTTGATGTTTTATGAACACATTAAAATAATATAGGTGATTACCACGGAGAATGATATGGCCTTGTTTGCATAAATAGACGATTACACGCGCATCTGTATACATGTGTGTACAGTATCAGTACACGATGTAAATTAGGCTTATTCATTTCGTGGATAAATAAACAAGTATTTTCTTCTCATCTTCATAACAGGATCAATCAAACCACATATTACAGAATTTTTTCAGCTATTCCCCCCCGTACGGCAAGAAAAAAAAAAGGAATATGCGTTCAATATTTATTTAATTAATGAATCTCCTCCTCCTGCAGAGACAGATCAAGGAGTTCACAGGCGCGGGCAGTAAGCCCATCTTCCTGATATGTCTCATTAGTGGTACACGATGATTAGTATTATGTGACTGTGATGTTCATTCGGTAGTCATATCTTGTACATAGAGCTGCACAGACAAAAACATTTTGCCGAACAGATAAACATATTCATGTCAACAGAGATTGATACGAATACAAGACATAAAGGTAGATAAAGTGCTCGGATACTGGAAGAAACAATGATGCCCAACACAAATCATCACTCTCATTAATGCCACCTAAAGTCACGGTGCTTTGCTATACTAGCAGATATTTCAAATGTCAGCTCTATAAGTATTTACTAGAATTACAGTAGAATTATAGGTTGATTCAAAGGTAGAGCAATCACTGGAGTAGGACATCATTTTCAGAAGACTAGAAGGAACCAGGCGAAGAAGAGGACCAGCAACCTGATGGCTAGATACTGTCAAGATAACGGTGGAGAAGACAACTGGTGGACCTATCTAGGCTTACACAAGATCAATCTTCCTACAGAGCATTCATCCATCAAGACCCATTGGCTCGGGATTGTTAAATAAAAATAGGTTGATGGTCTGGAAGTGGTGGGCAGGACAGAAATAATTCACTGGAAAGTGTTATATATAAATAGGACATAGGGTAATATCATATATATGGTACCAGTTCTGCCCAACTCAAGGTGTCAAGGTCTAGACTAGAACAAATGAGTAAACTAATGCCAAGGCCTCATTCAGACGTCTGTTAAGGGCCTGTCACACTAAGCGATATCGCTAGCAATATCGCTATAACGTCACTGGTTTTTGTGACATTATAGCGATATCGCTAGCGATATCGCTATGTCTGAAACTTACCTCCGACCGCTCCCCCGCTGGTTATCGCTGATCACGCGAGAACGTCCTGGACCGCCCTGGACGTGTGGACGCGGGCGGGAGGACGTCAGGATCGCCTCGTCTGACAGGTAAGTAGCGATCCCCATCCCCAGCGATGTCGCTGGTGAGATCTGCCTGTGTGGCAGCTCACTAGTGACCACTTGGCGATGTACCAGCGATCCAGACCGCGTCATATCGCTGGTCGGAATCGCTGGTACATCGCTAAGTGTGACAGTACCCTTATAGATGTATATGTTCTATGTGTGGTTCACACATTAAAGTCCATGGTTCTTTTTACATGTCCGTCTTTTTTTGATAACCATGTGTCCACAAAAATCACTGAGACAAATCAGTATTTGGAGCCATGGATCAAGTCTATTTATTAATATAGCATAATCACATTCTGCAGCACGTTCAGACATCATCATCGCTGTCCCCATTCTGGCTCACAATCTAGATTCTCTATCAGTATGTCTTTGGAGTGTGGTAGGAAATGTGGACTGGTAGATGCAAATCACGGACATCTGAATGAGACCTACAGTTCATGTAGCCTTCAAATTCTGATGTATCCTGTCTACATGTTCCCTTTGCTGGGATTAAATCCTTTACTTATCACTTTATTTACCATTTATCAAGAAAAAAACATCCCAAGCTGAACCTTTTCTGAAGTTTACAAGGACACTTCCATATGGATAATATTTCACAGGTAAGATCTACACAATCACGGCCATCTGAATGAGACCTAAAGTTCATGTAGCCTTCAAATTCTGATGTATCCTGTCTACATGTTCCCTTTGTTGGGATTAAATCCTTTGCTTATCACTATATTTACCATTTATTAAAAAAAACATCCCAAGCTGAACCTTTTCCGAAGTTTACAAGGACACTTTCAGGTGGATAATATTTCACAGGTAAGATCTACACAATCAGTGGAGGAACTTTGTTCATATTTTCCATTATTTTTTTCTTCTAATTTTCAGCTTATATGTTGCATTTTGTGCATTTATACCCAAAGTGAAATTAAAAATTCTGCTAGATCCCTCCTGGAATCTGTATGTGGCTTTCCTGTATACGACACAATTATGTGGCCAAACAGCTGATGACATCTGCCCTCGCACGATGCACAGCACTCTGGGAACAGAAAACCAGCCAAATGTTCAATTCAGAAGAATGAAACTTATGAAAAGTTAAGAAAAGCCAAGTACGGTAATTACCTTTTAAAACTAAGTTCTTGAACATATTATGTAAATTGTGGAACGGTATAAATCATTTTTCGCAGAAGTGAAGTTTTTCAGATGCTAAGTAACTGAATGTTACCTTAAAGGGGAGGACCCGATCAATTGTCAGGCACCACAAAAATAAAATAATCGTCCAAATTGAACTAAACTAATGAAATTATTGAAAAAATTTAAAAAAGACTCATTGTAGGAGTCCGCACTGCAGCTAACATCCTATAAAGCAGCTTTCATCATGCCCACCGCAACTGCCCATGAAACCTGCTAGAATAGGGTGTAAAAACTGAGCATTGTCAGTCTACAGTTCTGACTTTGTCTAAAACAAGCGCTTTATATAACAGTTATAAGTCATGCAAACCAGTGACCATGAAGATTTCCCATTGATAGGTCATCTTTAATATGAACAGACAAAAATAAAAACCTTGACAATCGCAGGAGACATTAGATGATGACTTACCTAATTGTAGACTGGGAACCCCCCCAAAAAACTATACGTCCGCTTATCATCACTTGGGAGCCAGGATACAATAAAACAAATATTTAATATATATATTTTGCTTCTTAATGCAGCGATCTTATCTCACTCCATGTCGCTGGAAGTTCTGCAAAGTTCTGAAAGAAGGAAATAAAGAGGAAAGGAAAGAAAGGAAGAAAGAACAAAAGTACAAAAGTGAGAAAGGAAGAGAGACAGTAAGAGAAAGAAAGGAATAATGAATGATAGAAAGGAAGAAAGAAAGAACAAAAGTACGAAAGTGAGAAAGAACGACAGAAAGAGAAAAAAAGAAAGAAAGGAATAGTGAAGGAAAGAAAGCAAGAAAGAAAGAAAGACAAAGAAATGCAGAAAGAAAGAGAAAGAAAGAAATAGTGAAGGAAAGGAAGAAAGAAATAACGAAAGTGAGAAAGAGAGTAAGATAGAAAGAGAGAAAGAAAGAGAAAATGAGAAAGAAAGAAAGAAAGAAAGAAAGAAAGAAAGAGAGGAAGAAAGAAAGAAAGAGAGGAAGAAAGAAAGCCCTATAGAAAGGTATATATAAAGGGAACACATACTAGAGATCACTGAATGTCAAATTCCAGTTGCAAATCTTCATTCATTACACGTGTAATGCATTGAGAGCAATAAAACTTAAAAATGATTATTGTAAATTAAAATTAAAATACCCCATGACGTGTGACTGACTTGGAGTTACATTGTGTAGTTTAAGTGTTCCCTTTATTTTTTTGAGCAGTGTATATATATATTTCAACATGAATTCTTTTTCCCATTGATTTCAATAAGAAATCTGCTACTTCTCCATCTCTTCAAATGGGGATCTGCAGCAGAAATTGGAGTCATGATGAAAATTCGACCATGTGAACTCTACCTAATAGTGTCTCCTCCATCTTTTGAGGAGGGAACAAGTACCTATAGAAAGTCTGTTTTTTCCCCCAATATTTTATGGCTTTTACAAGTAAAACATTAATATGAATAGTCTCAAATAATAAAATTCTAAATGAATAAGTAAGAAATATTCTATTTTACCAGTCCCTTCCTCCAGCTTAAGAGAATGAAATATGAATATATCTTGAAATAATGAAGCCGCAGATTGGTATACTCGGGGAGCATGCACATACTTAAACACATCATCCAGACACACAGAAAAGCCATGTAAAATTACAGCTTCCCTGTCCTTATCGGAGGTGTTTGCACAGCTAATCTCCCCGACAGGAACTACACAAAGCAGAAAACAAGGCATTTCATCTGATGGGGGGGAAGTGATGTGTGTCATTTATAAGACCGTATAATCAAAAAAAAGAACATTTTAACCTTCTAAATTACAAATTCCTGGCTCTCCAGATATGCCACGAGTCAGATGTGGTTCTTCTGCGCGGTTGTACAGAAATGTTTTCATAAATGCCTTAATAAATGACTAATAATTTCAATAATTTCCACAGACGACTTTGACAGGTTCTCTTGTGCTATAGAAATCAATTTTCGGAATAATACATACATTTTTTTACCCCTAAGTGCAGATCGACGCGTAAAACGTGGCCTGCGAAATCCTGATTAACGGCAGTAGTATAACGAGAAGCTAATCATTTCGAAATGCTGCCGGCGAGGATATGCTATGGATGATAAGTGAACCTGGTAAAAAAAAAAACCCTTTGTACTAAAACTTTAGAATTTAAATTGTATCCAAAATAAATTGCCGACGGAGTATACAGTATAAGTTTTCTTTATTAATTGCCAGCCTTTTATTTGTGAAAGAGGCTCTCTGTATGAGAAAGGCTGGGTCCTGCTTAGCTGCAGGTTTTACAGTGAACCAGATCAATCCCAAACAGTAAATGGATATTATTAAACAGCAGGGGGTTGTGCAAACTGGGAAAGAGAACTCACAGAGGACTGTCTTTGAGCAGATCTAGGTAGCCTGCTGCGAGAGGGCAATTGCAGGCATGCTTTTCCCTGCCAATCTTCAGCGTTTTCCAATCTAGATACTATGGCAACGGAACCTAAGAACCATAAGCTTGCTAACAAGCTGTCTTGATGAAACTGTCTGCTTGCACAATTTCATGTGTTTAAACAGAATGAAGACGCGTATGGATCTTTGTCAAACTGATTATCATTTGGACAGTCGAATTAATAATTGTCTGCTGTGCATCATTTATTCCCCCCTTCCCTGTTTTATTTTATTTTATTTTTTTTTAAAAGACTCAAGCCTATCATTGTCTCATTCAATTAAGCAAAACACAAATGTACGCGAGATATCGCCGGGAGAGACGAAATATTTTTTTAAAATGTAGGTGCGTATTATATTACTGTAAGCACCGAGAATTTTACCGGTTGAATCCATGGTCTCTGCCATTAAGGTTGGGTATAAAAAAAATAAAAAATCAGTGCCATTCTCATCCAGGAGAGTGGGACAATTTTCTTCTCGCTTGTCATCCGTATGAAATCCGCTTTTTTTTTATTAATCATTTCCAGTTTCCTATCTTAGGCTAAGTTCACATTAGCGTTTGTTTGCGCAGCATATCGCGCATGTCAAAACGCATAAAAACACATGTTTATGGAGCATTTCTTATCCGCATCAGCTTATTCATGACGGCAAAAAAATGCTGCGTTTCCATACGTTTGCGTTTTTTCAGCATATGCGTTCGGAGAACTTCCTTGACACAAGCCACACCCAATGGGTGTGTCTCATTTCCCGGACATGATTATGTGAAAAACGCATGCATTTTCATAGACAGTAATGCGTTTTATTACGCACTTATCCACATGCGCATGCCTGTGCATATTTGATGGATTTTTGACTCCTCAAAAAATGAAACATGATGCGCTCACCGGACACCGCCGCACACCGCGAAGCGACGGTACGCGTTTTCGTGGGAGTGCATGCAAACGCATGTCCCTGTGTATACCATGTTAAAGATATGTATCCATGACGCATGTGGTTCTATGCGGAGGAAACTGCGAGCACAGACGCAAATGTGAAACCACCCTTACAGAAATGTAAGAATCAGATGCCCATTTTTTTCTCACACCCATCCAGTATCGGATTCAAATCGCAGTCTTCGGCAATTTTTTTTACTTACAGCTGAGAATAAATTTTCAGATCTGCATTGCCTCACTGAATAACATTGGTCTGAATGTAATACTTTTTTTTTTTGCTATTGGATCGCACTCATCCGATTTCTGCGGTAGGTTAAGCGAACCCTAATACATCCCAGTCCCAACTTGGCAGCGATGTGACTCCTGAATGAACGTTGCTGCAAAATTTCCGTAAATCCAATATACTTATTTACTCCTTCCGCTAAGCATTGATATCCACACTGAACTTACACTTAAACCCTATCACGGCGCAGACGGCAAGCTGTTCGTGAGAAAGATTGACTGCTATCAGTACATTTCACCCTATTTTAACTACCTTGGACCGCAAAGCTTTATATCGTTGGCCAGAGTAAAATAATAATAGATTGGAGTTTGTGTCATTGCTGTGAGAGTATTTTCCTTTGTGTTACACATGTTTAATACACAGCAAGCTGCTTTTATGAAAAGGGCTGTTTTACTAAAAATATCCCTTTTATCCCTCTTGTTGCCTGAATGTACTAAAACAATTAGAGATTTTAGCATTTTAAATATATATTTTTTATGAAACCAGCTAACACATATCCCAGTATCAATCTAATAACCATTGCATGTCAGAAGGAAATGCCAAAATACAACATGCAGGGACAAGTAGTTAACATTTTTTTGACAATCAGAATATTAATACATATTGTGCCTATTGGTGTTTTCCAGGCATATAAAGTGATTGCTGGTAATAATGTGTATTTTATTCAGCGGATAGAATGCAAGAGAAGGATGGACTGTAGTCATCATTATGCCTCTTTATTATGTAGCATAGAAAGTAGAGACAATATTAACAATGATATATAAGATTAACATATATTAAGCACAGACCTCCCGAATAATATAAGGACCAACCAATATTCCTATCTGGTTGAATAAGACAGATGTACCTAAAAACATTGTAAAAAATGGCGTTTCACCTAGCTTCATCAGGGGGGCATGTTCTGATGAAGCTGGGTGAAACGAGTGTTGGACTTCAGGGCTACTCACCTAACAGGGTTCCACATTACTACTATTTTAGTTTGCCTTCTATATTCTTCTATCTGATGTATACATTAAAAATTAGAGAATGTAAAGCAATAGATATCTGGACATACTAATTATATACTGTTTATAGCCTTGGGAGATTTGCTGTTAGTCCTCCATTGAGATACTCTATTTTTTAACAAAATGCATGATATTTTATAGATAATAATAAAATATATATTTGCGAGATATTTTATACCACCATTTTTCTTTTTGGTATATCTTCTATACTACAAGTTTACTCTTCTGTTGAATGCCTGTTCTTGTGTTACATTATAAGTGAAAATGTGACTAATACTTAAATATACAATGGGTGCCCCATTAGGAAATACATAAACAATTCCCAGATTATGAAAAGCAGCACTCATGTCCTCAGATCCATCTCTAGTGCACTGCTAGTTACTACAGATAGAGAATTGTTAAAATTTTGCGTTTAGGTAATGGATCAGAAGTGGGTAAATTTGCACTGCTGATTCTGTACTCATAATAAAGGTGTTAATGCCATTTCAAAACATCCAAGCGGTTTTCTTTCTCGACGCGTTTCAAAGTTAGCAAACTTTTTCATCAAGAGAACCAGAAAACTGTTTGAACTAGCATCACATGCTTGAGGCAAAGTTGTTCACCCACAATTTTGGAAAGATGCCAGCAACTTTGTCTAGCCAGTTTTGGGGATTTTGTGTGAAATTATGTCCAATTTGCCTGTTTTTCTCTTGTTGGTTCGACACACACAAAGGAAATAAACAAAGTGAATAACAAAACATGTGTAATTTCATTAATTTTCTGGAAGAAATACTTCATTTTCTGGTGCAAGTTCAAGGGTGCCAAAACTTTCAGCTATATATTTTTTACGTGTTGATACTTTTGCACATTGAAAACACTTTTGTGCAAAATATTATTTTCTTTTGCATCAAAATATTCTGGGAGCTAATCTTCTAAATTTTTGCCAAATAAAAGAAAAAGACTGGCACCATTGAACATGTGGCTATACTCTCTAAATATCGAACTGATGAAGACATTTGCATACAAAAATGAAGAAAGTGGTGGCACTCACCGGTTAAGTTTAAAAGTCCAAGATTAAATCACGTCACCGTTGTCCGCTACATGTGCCACTCTCTCCATTGCCAGACTTTTTAGTGATGTGAATAAATCTTGGACTTTTAAACTCAACCGGTGAGTGCCACCACTTTCTTCATTTTTAATTTTTCCACTGACAGAGCTGTGTGAGGAGTGTTGCTTTGCAGAATGAGTTAATGTTTTTATTTAAACTTATTTGGCTTTCATACAACTTTTTAATCAATTTTTAAAGCATTTGTTTGTGTGACTGTATTCTGCAAAAAAGCAGCTTTTTTTGGTAAGCTTTTTATTTCTTTTACAATGTCCACTGTTCTAGTTAAACAATGTGACCTTTTTATAGCGTGGATTGTTCTGAATGTCGCAATGCTAGTTAATTATACTTTTTCGTTAACTTTTGTTTTACATATAACCTTCATTTTAACAGCAAACCATTTTTATATGTTTTTAAAGGGTGTGTGGGGACCTGCTTTGTTGGTTTTTTACATTTCTAAATGTTATTGAACTTTTTTTTACTTTTTAGCTTAGTCCCACCATAGGACTTGAATATTATACTAGATTACTGGTCAATTTTACGCGGGCAGACCCTAAAGCCATTACTTTGCTTCAGGTTGCCATAGTAACCATAAGCATCCCGCGATCATGTAAAGGAGGTGCCAATAGGGTGATAGAGGGAGCCCCTTCTCTCTATTAACCAACTTGTTGACACTGATACCATTGACAGAGACATCTGACAAATTAGTACCAACAGTAGCCATTAAAGCAGGATGTCAGGTGTACTATACATCTGATATCCGCTCAATTGCTGCCTGCCGGGGAGCACTTTATATTTGTTCTTCAGTGCCATAAAAATGTAGTGTTGAGGAATATGGTCTATCAATGACTGCGGTAAAAACTCGAATCATCGGTCGTTAAGTGATTACATTCATTGTCAATCAGAGTATTAAGGCCCCTTTACATTTAGCGATGCACAGCGATCCCGACCACGATACGACCCAGTCAGGATCGCTGGTGCATCGCTAAATGGTCGCTAGTGAGTTGCCACACAGGCAGATCTAACCAGGGATGTAACGATGCTCGGCGGTCGTACTTACCTTTCAGACGAAGCGATGACCGCCGTCTTCTGCCCACGTCTATAGCTCGCTCGTCGGCGCCAGCAGGAAGCTGACGACGAGAAATGGACGTGGACGATCTCGCGCAATCAGTGATAGCCAGCGGGGGAGCCGGTCGGAAGTAAGTATTACATGTAGCATCACAAAATGCGTCACAAAATCGGTGATGCTTTAGCGATATCGCTATGTGTAAAGCCCCCTTTACTCTATGATATTGAACCATAGCTGTTAGATACCCTTTATACTTTATCTAACTGTTGGCGGCCTCAGGGTTTGCCAGTCCTTTAAAGAAAAATTATAATTCATTGTCAAAGTGTTATCATTTCTCCTGTAAACCTATAGGATTCTAGAGTTAGTAAAGACTATTGAATTTCAGTTACTCCACTTATTTTTCCATGCATAAGTGAAGTTTGTTTCCCATGTCTTTATATTCTAAAGTTAAAGAGTTTAAACTTTATCAAAATTTCCTTACAGGTCTCACCATTAAATAATCAAAAGAGACCTCAAAATGCATCACAAGTTCGTCCAGCAATCATCCTACACTATTGAGTTAATGACAATTAACAAAAACCCTTTTCAAAAGTTGTCAATTGCCTTTAATTAGGGGGAAACATTCTTCAGCTATGTCCTTATTTTACACAAGGGCCCAATTCTTTTCTCAAAAAGGCTTCATCCTCCATTTAAAACAACATAGTAAAGTGCAAGATGCCTGACTATATTTCTTATTTCCTTACCAGAAAATGTTTTATTTCAAAATAAATGACATGTTTTAGAATAGAGATGTGTTGCATAATTTGTTACATCTATAACTTTGCCCCAGAGGAGAGCAGTATTGTAGTTATTCAATGTCTTGTGAGATAGTGATAGGACAAGTGGTTGGGTTTACACACCTGTCCCGGATATCCCAAGCTCTGCATCCTTCACCTTGGTTTGCTGCACTCTATTGTGCTCCACATTGGGTTTAACAGGTTGCCCAGAGTGGCTCACTGACATCATCTCCATGTGCCTCTTAAGTCCCATTAGGACACATACCGGTATCTTAGGATAAAAGAATCAAAACTCTAGTTTGGTGTACTCCACATTCTGTGCACACAATACTTAACCTTCTTCTATCCATGATAACTTCCTCGTCTTCCGTCCTGCTGCTCAGAAGATTCCTGAATGTACCACATCCTTGTTCCCCCATGTGTCATCCAGCCAGCTGCACCAACGCCCATAGTCCATCTACCTTCAGGTCCAATTCACAAGGTGAGCCTCACATTGGATATTGTTATATTTCCTATAGTTTCTTCTCACATGCATACTAGGCTCTAGGAAGGCTATATCTCATGCAGGAAAAGTTTATCTATCATTAAACTTTTTAACTCTAACAAAGTATTTTTTCTAAGGGCTTCAGTAAATTCTTTTTGATTTGATTTTTATGTATAATAATCAGGTTTGGATCAGGGTCTGTCTTACTCTCCTGACCTTGTTTTCTTCATATTCATATCAGATTCATTGGGACTGGGGCATTTTTATGGTATATACAGGGCTGCCAAATATTGGTCCATATTGAGGTTGACAACTTGAATTTTTTAATTTTATGTTGGACGTCAAAAAAATCTGGGATATCCAACATTGGAAAACCATAATAAATCATCAAGATTTTAAGTTATAAATGTCTACAGTCCATAATTCTGATACGAAGAAATCAGCTGTTTGAAGAAGTAAGCTAATTACTAGATAAGATAATTAAGTGTGTGAACATATAATCCCTCTAAAAACAACACATTTTATTTTATTTTTTTAAAATTACACTGTGTAACAAGGACACAATTGATAAAGAAGAAAAGAGGGAGCACAATCCATTTCTGAGGAAAACTGAGGATATGTAAGGATGTCTGTATAATATCCAATAATTATGTACATATATAAAAAAATAGATGCTAATGTGAACCTGGCCTAAACTGGCTCTTAAAAGGTCAAAAGGTCACCAGTTGATAATTGTTTACCGATCAACGGTTGTTTAAGCTTCAAATCAGTTCTGATTTGATACACGTGCGTTCTTCACACTAATCATGTCCAGGAAATGATTTCACCACCTGCAAAATCCCTGCTGTATAAAAGGGGCTCTGGAGACAGGAAGTCCATTACTCTCAAGACTCTGGATGCAAGTGTAAGGGGGTGGCATTTCTATGGACAGTAGAGACAAACTGCCACTTTAAGAGACAGAACCCCCTTGGCTACAGCAATTGGGCATTCCGATCTCCCCTGCAATAAGACTGTTTTTGGTTTGTTCTCCCTGCTAGGAGAGGGGAGGGGCTGTGTTTCCAGGGGGTGTTCTGAGCTTGGAGTATGAAGGAAGCTGGATTCTGTGAGGAGAAAAACATGCAGCTTAGAACTGACTGAACCTGTGGGGTTGTGTACGCTTCCGGGGATAACAAAGGTGTTTCTTTCCTGTGTTAGTCTGTGTGCCCTCCTAGTGTTTTTTAAGCGTTTCCGCAGTGTTTTTAAATGCGCGATTTTGCGGCGGAAACGCTTAAGAAAAGAATTTCATTCAATCGTAATTGAAAACGCACATGTTGTGCCATTGGTGCGTTTTTTACCGCTGCGGAATCGCTTAGCGGTAAAAAACGCAGCATGTTCATTAATTTTGTGGAATCGCGTGCGATTCCGCATACCATCAATTGTATGGGCAAAAATGTATGGAAAACACATGCAAGAACGCTTGACAAACGCTTAAAAAAGCGCGTCAAAAATCGCATGCGTTTTCCCAGGAGCAGGGTGTGCAATTCTGCTCAGGAATATTCTACTTAAGAAACGCTACATGGGCACATAGCCTTACTGCGAGGAGCCACGAAGATATACAAGGAAGGAACAGGCTTGGGATCTTCACACAAGGACAAGACCACATTGCACAGAGCTTCCAGGGAGGACGTCGCATTATCTTGCAGAGAACTGCAGGGGGCCCCCAGGAAGGAACTGCAACACCAACTTCACCGTGAGTGTTAACCCCATGTGTGCACATGTTTAGGGTTTAGGATAGGCTGCAATAGACAGAGCACCGTAGCCGTCCGGCAGGTGTAGAAGCGGCCAGTCAGCCTATAGTTAGAGTAGCAGCATACTGTACTTTATTTTATTGTTTTGCTTTTTTGAGAAATACACTGATCTGTAATAGTTGGTGCACCGTGCCTTTTGTACTGCCCAGCTAGAGAATATCACTTTTGTAAATTGTTTTATGTCATTGCATACCCCTGTTTACTCTTTCCTAACACTGCATTTCTTGCCTGTAAATAAATTAACCCTTTATTGCTTGCACCTCATCTTGTGTACCGTAGTCTCCCTGCATTGTGGTGGTCCCCCAGCCATCGCTGCACAAGTATAGAATCTTTGAAAATGTCTGTCTGTCTCTCACTGCATTCTGTACTCTGTACTTATGTTTTGTTTTCTGTTTCTTCTAGACTCTGCGGTTTTCCTGTTGTGGACTCCTTGCCTGAATTTCTCATTCCTGTCTGTTCTGTGATTATCTGAAACTTATCAAAATTTATATTGGGCCTAGAAAAAAATGGCATTTATTGACTATAATTACATCAAAAGAGATAAGAGAAGCTAGATGCCATAAAAATAGGTAAACTTTATTGTGACACATAAGTAGTTAAAAAATCACATAAAAAGAGATACACATCCAATAACTGCCTAGCAGTCCTATATGCCCAAAATCAGCACCTAGTGTGCCCTGTCCAATAAGACAAAATTAGGATGTAAAAGACAAAATACAATAAGCTGCCCAGAATGGTGGAATGAAAGTATCCACAACTACTTGAAAAGTCACATCAAATAAATAATTGGTATGATGATGTCTGGATCCAATTCCAGTTATGTAATGTGTAGCCTGCATCCACATACATTTATAAGGCAAATGGTTTTTAAAAATGCACCAAAGGGGTGAATAGAACATAAGCAGTAATACAAAGTACAATAGTGCATCAATGAATACTACTCCCCACAGAGCCTCCGATTAAGCAGCAAGTAAGTACCAGATAAATGCCCGTAACAGTGCAACAGTGTTGACTGCATGGAGATTTAGAAAGTAAAGGTGCAATAGTGCATGTAATAGTACAAGGATAATACCAATCCCCATTAAGTCTCCACTAGGGCAACGATCACAAACAGTAGATAAATAACCATAAGCATTTAATGGTAATAAGTGGATAGAAAAAAGGCAAATAACCTGAATTAGGCAGTGCAGATCCCCAACTCGCATTTGGCGTTAGTTTCTTCCTAAGGGGGTTATTCTGAATAAGTCTATAGCATAGCTCTTCATAAAAACTGATTAGATTGGTTTGACAGGAGCGATTCCTCATAAACCCATGCTGATATGGAGTTACACAGTTATTCTCATTGAGATAATCCAGAATAACATCCCTCAGAAACCCTTCAAATATTTTACCAACAATAGAGGTTAGACTTACTGGCCTATAATTTCCAAGTTCACTTTAGAGCCCTTTTTGAATATTCGTACCACATTTGCTATGCGCCAGTCCTGTGGAACAGACCCTCTCGCTATAGATTCCCTAAATATAAGAAATAACACTATGTAACAAATTTTATTTTTTGTTTGCCCTTGGGTAACAATGCTGTTTTCCCAATCACTTATGACTAAAGTGAAAAGAAAATGGCAAAAATTCCCAAGAAAGTTTGCTTTTGTGGTCAGGACATTGATAATTTGAAATCTATGTTTTCTCAAACATTAGCGAAATGTGAAATGTTGTGTAGACCGCGAGAAGCTTCCGGAAATGCGAGAACTGTTGATAAAGTTGTATAAATACAGGATCCTTAATTGTCCATTTCTGTTTGTGTTACAGTTGATACATACCTGCATTTAATTTAAATGGCATCAAGAGGATGTAAGTATCCGCCGAATGCATTTTACATTTGTGGCAAATTTATAAAAACATGAGCTAAAAGATACAATGTGGCGGTATCTTCTAAGATGTGTGAGGCCTACAGAGACTACTTCGGCATGCCTGTAGGGGATCAAGACAAACCATGGGCGCCTCATTTCACATGTGAGTACTGCAAGAGAACTCTTAAGGGTAAGGTGAACAATTGTTGATAGCTAAGATGTCAAGATTTCAATTTTTTTAATTCCTCATTACAGCTTAAAAGAACTGTTGTTAATATAAGTGCAAAATTTTTTGCTGCTATAGAAGAACATGTATAATTGTATATCATACAGCTCAATACACTTATATATTTTATTCTTATGCTTAATACCTTACAGGCTGGTACAGAGGAGAAAATAGGGCAATGAAGTTTGCTATCCCACGAATGAATTTGGTGAGTGCCTACTGACCACTTCAACAACTGTTGCTTCTGTATGGTGGGCCCATCCAAACGTCAAACTGGCAAGCATGCATGTCCTATCACCTATCCAGACATTCCCTCCTCAATTGCTACAGTTTCACACTGCCCCAAGCTGTCCATACCCATTCCTCCAGAAGGCGTTCAGTCATCTTCAGGAGAATGTAGGCAGTCTGAGAGTGAGGAAGACAATGTAGATCCAGAATACAGTTTCGAAAAAGAAAGAACACCTTACTACCCTAACCAAAAAGACCTTAACGATCTCATCAGAGACCTCAGTCTCAACAAGTCAAATACTGAGCTTTTCACGTACAGGCTCAAGCAGTGGAACTTTTTAGACGAAAGTGTCAAAGTAGGAGATCAGAGAAAGTGTTATCAAACTTTTGCCAGCTTCTTCAGTCAGCAAGATAGACTATGCTTCTGCAACAATGTGGCGGGTCTATTCCAATCTATAGGAATCACTTGCAACTCAAGCGAGTGGCGCCTATTCATAGATAGTTCATCCAGGAGCTTCAAACCTATGCTGCTGCCTTTAGGGCAGTCGGGACTGGCCACAGAGGACTGAGTTTTCTGTGAGAAAAAATAACGTGAATTGGGAGCCATTGGTGGACCCACGGAAAGTGCTGATGCCACCCCTGCACATCAAGATAGGGCAGATAAAACAGTTTGTCACAGCTATCGACAAAGAATCGGCAGCCTTCAAGTACCTACAAGATCTCTTTCCTAAGGTGTCTGAGGCAAAGGTAAAATCTGGTATCTTCGTCAGACCACAAATCAAACAGATTCTAGAGAGCGAACAATTCATAAAGAAGCTGGCTAGAAAAGAGAAATCAGCTTGGAGCAGCTTTGCTGCAGTGGTGCATGGTTTCCTAGGCAATCACAAGGATGAGAGGTATGTGCAACTGGTTCAGACTCTGATAAAGAACTTGGAAAAATGGGATGTAGGATGTCTCTCAAAGTACATATCTTGGATGCTCATCTTGACAAATTCAAGGAAAACATTGGGGCTTACTCAGAAGAGCAAGGCAAGCGCTTTCATCAGGATATAAAGGACTTTGAACAGCTCTACCAAGAACAGTATAACAAGAACATGACTATATTTGGGGCTTGATTTGTGAAAGTGATTTGCAGTATAATCGTAAATCGACAAAAGCTACTCACTTCTAAACCACTCTTGTTCATCTTGGCCAATAGTGTATCAACAAAAAGAAATGATGAACAATTTTGATTTCCCTAAGCAGATATGCAAAACTGAAGATTTAGTTGTCCTGGTCACAAAATGAAAGTCTATGATTAATTAAATAGCTTTTCTTGACTATTTAGACATGAGTAACTGGAATATAGCACTTAAATGCTTAAGACAAAAATTGCATTACATAGTGTAATGGCTTGTGTATTACATTACAGTACTTAGTTTTCTTAGTACTCGTGGGTGTATGCCATCCGGACCAGGAGATTTATCTATTTTAATCTTATTTAGCTGTTTTCGAACCTCTTCTTAGGTTAGATTGGTGACCATTAATATAGGGTTTTCTTTGTCTCTCGGCATTTCACCTATCATTTCATTTTCCACTGTGAATACAGAGGAGAGGAAAGTGTTTATTATATTACCTTTTCCTTGTCATCTACAATCATTCTTTCCTCACAATTTTTTAAGGGGACTACACTTTCACTTATGGTTCTTTTACTATTGATATAGTTGGAGAACAGTTTGGGATTAGTTTTACTCTCCTTAACAATGTGCTTCTCTGGTTCCTTTTTGGCAGCTTTAATTAGTTTTTTAGATAAAGTATTTTTCTCCCTATAGTTTTTTAGAGCTTCAACAGTGCCATCCTGCTTTAGTAGTTTAAATGCTTTCATTTTACTGTTAATTGCCCCTCTTACTTCTTTGTTTAGCCACATTGTTGGGTTTTTCCTATTTCTTTTCGGTTTATTTCCACAAGGTATAAACAACTAAAGGCCCCGCCTCATATAACGAGATCATTAGCGAGATCGCTGATATGTCACAGATTTTGTGAGGCAACAGCGATCTCGCCAGCGATCTCGCTACGTGTGACACATAGCGGCAACCGCCCCCCCGCTGGATATCGCTGATCGTGCTCGAATGTCCTAGGCCATTTTTTGATTGTTGGTGTACCGCTGGCCAGCATGCATCACTGCGTTTGACGATGACGGGCGACCTCGTTAGTGACACAGAACTCAGGGACGCAGGAGTGAGTCATCAGAATAGCTGCTGTGTGACAAGGTCCCAACAACCACCGAGGTCGTTATATGGTTTGCCGGATCATTGCTGCATCGTTGAGTAGATATGCCTGTTTGACAACTTACTAGCGACCATGTAGCGACGCACCAGCGATCCTTACCAGGTCGCATCATTGTCGGGATCACTGGAGCGTCGCTTAGTGTAAAGGGACCCTTATAGTGCCTATTTAGGATGTTCTTAAACATTTCCCATTTATTATCTGTATTCTTATTTCTCAGGACATTGTCCCAGTCAACCAGATTAAGGGCATCTCTAAGCTGGTCAGACTTTGCCTTCCTAAAGTTCAGTGTTTTTGTGACTCCCTGACAAGTCCCCCTAGCGAAAGACAAGTGAAACTGTACAGTAACATCATAGTGTGTGGAGGAAATGGAACCCCACATGTATCACCACAAAGCATGGCTTAATCAGGGGAAAGTCAAAGTTGTTATTTACTCTTAGCCCTCTTGTCTTTTTTCACTGTTTTTAAATGTGTTTCTTGTCTTGCTTGTTAATTAGAATCTCAATAAATTTCATTTTTGCTATTTAATGATGATCCTTGCCTTGTTTACACACTTCTTTTTCACTTTACTCCTATAGTTAGGATAGGTCATCAATGTCTGATTGCCAGAGTTCGACCCCCACCGATCAGCTGCTATCGGTGTTCTCACTTGTGGAGCTGCTCCATTTCTGGAAGTGGGTATGACTAGGCACTGCATATCCGCCTCCTATTCAAATCAATAGGAGGCAGATGTGTAGTACCTTGTGGTAGACACTGTCAGAAGACAGAGCAGCTCCACAAGTGAGTACTTTTGTCCGGCAGCTGCCGCCATCTATAGCAGCTGATCGGCAGAGTGAGTGGAGTTGGATCCCAGCCAATATGACATTGATTACCTATCCCAAGATTAGGTAATCAAACAGTAATAAACAACCTCTTTAATGATGCGCATTGAGCAATCTGTAATGTGTAACAAGGGCGACCAGGGGAGGGTAGTCAGAGCCGGGTTTTTAAAGGCACAGTACAGGAATAGAGTCCACTGAGCCTTCTGTCAGTGAGCACTTCCCTGGTCCCTTGCACATAGACAGATGAGACCCACACAATCTTCCTCTCGACGTATCTTGTTCTTGCTTCAACCACAGTAGTCCGGGCAAATCAAAGGTAGATGAGGCAATAGTGTCCAACAGGGGAAACAGATAACTTTTATTGGAACTGGTTGATGAGAATAAGATGTCAAACAAAAGTACACCAGTGGATCACTGCTCTCCCTGATGCTGGCTGCGATCGTACCCACAACGGTCGCCGAAGCCGAAAGGTACAACAATCAACACGCTGGAATCTTGGCACCTGAGACCCCTTCAGGGCGGGGTCCTCCTATTATCCTGGAGACCCATCATGCAAGCTGTAAGTCCCTTTTTCTCAGTCCTCTAGGATACAGGGCAACAGTTCCCTCTTGTCTGGAGGCCTGGCAGTGCACTGTTTCATATGCGTCTTTTCTGTCCAACGTCCCCGGCAGTTCCGGAGGGAAAGCAGCAGCTTCCCCCTCACCTCATGGCTGAAAGTCCAGCCCACAATTAACTATCGCTTTCCCTAACTATGTACAGACAGCATTGAATACAGTGAACATGTTACATTTACAGATACATAACATATACAACACAATAATTTACAGGTGCACCATATGGCGATATACAAAGTACATCAAGTACGGGGAGTCCATACGGAAGGAGAGGGCGCAACTGAGGGGACCTACCACCCCCTTACACGCCGTGTGCTGCCATTATACTTGGCATAGCAAGTCCTGTTTACAAAGGAAGATGTGCTGCCGAGAATGATGATCTTTTGCGCTGCACAATGATAATTTCAGTGAAAGAGAATAAGGATTTCACCCTTTCATCCAGTAATCGGCACACTCTTCCACTGCCTGATTATCCCAGGAATGCTCGCACAATAATATTTTGGTGCACTTGTACTAATATCTATATTTTTCTTTTGTAATATCTAAAATTATTCTAGCCCTCAAGTAGATGACCAAAACATGATTTAAAAACAGATCTGTTTTGTTAAAAAAAAGCGATTTAACCACAATGAACCAGTATTGACTTGTAAGAAATGTTGGGTTTCACAAAGAAAATGATGAACTGTAGCTGTAGATACAAGAGTAGCTGGAGATCATTACCAAAAGCAGTAGCTTGTTAACACCAGCAGGAGAGTTGTTACTTGAAGACACAAACTCCAGGAGCAACCAGGATAGCCTAGGGGCTAAACAATAGAAATAAGTAAACAATGATTCTAAAACCCAGCAGGCTTTAGCACCTTCATAGTGTGTAAATAATGTTGAATGCTAATGTCTTCTAATGTATGAGCAAGAACAAACTACTACTACTATCTTATTACACATCAGAAAGAATTACTGTACACAAACTTCAGGATATTACTTCTTACTTAAGAATGTACTGGCTTGTAGAGAAGCCAAGCACAAGTATTCAATCTATCTGTGGTACTATGTAACGCAACAACAGCACAAGAACAGCAATGGCAAAAAATTAAACCTTAGCAAAAAATGAAAAAAAAATCATAAAAAATAAAAACAATCAAAGTAAAGTAGCGGAAAGCAGCAATAAGGTACAAAAACAAAAACAACCAAGGATGTCTTGGACCAACCAACATGTAGATAAGTTATTCCAAAAAGTGAGAAGTCCACAAAGCTGCTTCGACTTTTCCAAGTATGATATGTTTTCTTTTCCGACCATTGTCAATCCATTCTACAATTTGATAAGGCTTTGTTTATTACTATTGGGTTTAGTTGTGTTGTCAAAGACGACTATACAATTAGTGATCAGATACATGCAAGCTACTCATTCATACGATCGTGTGTGCACAGGATATCATTCTTCTCGGCAGCACTTGTCCTGTGTACACAATATTGTTCAATGCCTAATAATATGATTTTCTTTAGCTGGCTAAAAAATCAGCGCATCTGACGAACAAGTGTTTTGCTAATATGTCGGGTGATTGGCTGTCAGTTTCAAGCATTACAATTATCTGCCCATCTGAAAGCATCATAAGGCTACATTTAAACTGTCAGATTGCGGCTGTTAAACGACTTGCAATCGGCTATTTACAAGCCGATCAGTGGTCGCTTAACATCCTGTTTAAGGGCCTGTCACACTAAGCGATATCGCTAGCAATATCGCTATAACATCACTGATTTTGTGATGTTATAGCGATATTGCTAGCGATATCGCTATGTCTGATACTTACCTCCGACTGGCTCCCCCGCTGATTATCGCTGATCGTGCGAGAACGTCCTGGACCATTTCTCGTCATCAGCTTCCTGCTGGGCTTCCTGTGGCGCCAACGAGCGACGCGTTGACACGGGCAGGAGCACGTCAGGATCGCCTCGTCTGACAGGTAAGTAACGACCCCCGACCGCTGCTATGTCGCTGGTTAGATCTGCCTGTGTGGTAGCTCACTAGCGACCACTTAGCGATGTACCAGCGATCCTGACCGCGTCATATCGCTGGTAGGGATCGCTAAGTGTGACAGTACCTTTAGACAGGCTGACCATACATTCAGAATAGTGGTAAATACAATTGTTCTTTGATAATAGAGCATCATGTTTTTTGGCAGCACGTCCTGTTTACATAGTAGAATATGCTGCCGAGCACAATGATTTCAAAACTTGCTTAAAACTCATATAACTTGACATACAACCGTTTTGCTCCTATGATGATTGCCACTCTGTTTAGAAAGCCAATAATCAGGAAATGAGGGTTCAAAGCAATACTTGTTCCCGATTATCAGCCAATATAAATGGGTTTGTACATCAGGCAGTATAATTAATTCCTGCTGTCTGTAACAGCGATCTCGCTACATGTGACACGCAGCAGCGACCAGCCCCGCAGCTAGATATCGCTGATCGTGCAGGAATGTCCTGGCCCATTTTTTTCGTCGTCGGCATCCCGCTGGCCAGCATGCATCACTGTGTTTGATCGCTGGATGGCTGCTGCGTCGCTGAAGAGATCTGCCTGTTTGACAGC
>NW_027361725.1:21587500-21597500 GCF_039654945.1 Dendrobates tinctorius
CTTGAATTTTTTTGGAACTTGATTGGAGCTCCTATGTTGCAACCTTTCATCAATTTTTCTCTGCATTCCACGTCCAGGGAGATTAGCTACAGTGTCATGGGTTGTAAATTCTTGATTATGTTGTGTACAATGGACAAAGGAACCACCAAGATCTCTGGAGACAGACTTGAGAACCAAAATTGTTGAAAAATATCAACAATCTCAAGGTTACAAGTCCTCACACAGTTTTAACATCTTTTTTCTCTTCTCCATGCTTAGTGTGGCACACAGCCACTCAATGCAAATACTGAGTCAACTTCTCCACTTTTTATCTGGTTTCAGGTATGATTTCCATCTTTCCCACACCTGTTACTTCCCGCATGCAAATTTGAATGAGCACCAGATGCTTGAAATAAAAATTTTCACCCACAATTTTGGAAAAGTGCCAACAATTTTTTCCTGCTCATTTTTCGGGGTTTTGTGTGAAATTACGTCCAATATGCCTTTCTTTTCTCTTTTTTTTTGCGTTGTTCCAGTACACAAAGAAAATAAACATGTATATAACAAAACGTGTAATTGCAATAATTTTCTGGGAGAAATACTTCATTTTCTGAAACAATTTCAACATTTCAACACTGCAACACTTTCAGTCATGACTGTATGTCTACATTGAAATATGGCCTTTCTAAAATGTACGGCAAAACAATTTAAAAATGCTGACTTTTAAATTAAAGCTGCAATTTTGAAAGTTCATCAACTAATTTGAAATTAGTATTTCAAAGATTATCATGAATAATGAATCCCACATACATTTAACATTTTGTGTCTCCGTTATACTAACCTACATTTTGAAGATTTTGAAGCATATTAGACACTCAACTCAATAAGCCCCTCCGCATAATGCTGATGACCCTCTGTCGTCTCACTGCCATTAATCTAAGCTACTCTTTTTCCATTCCACCTATCCTTACCATTTGGTTTATCAAGCTCTTTATTCTTCTCTGCAGATATGCTGATTTGCTATTCAGTTTACCTTGTTTTGGTAAGTGCATGCCTTTGTGTGCAGATATACTGCTGAATATGCCTGTATTTTCACCAAATCTAGCTGGTCACTTACCCTGTGAGATAATTGTAAATGAGCGTTCATATGATTGCTTGTTTCACGATAATATTTCAGTCTAAACAGGCTGCTGATCAACAGTTGAATGATTACACTTGTTCATGGGGTGGAATGATCTTTTGGCTTTCACAAAGCATCATCGCTCTTGGCAAAACTCCATCCTGTGTGAACAGGACCTGTGTTGCCAAGAACAATTGAACTATATGTGCATTAATCTATCTATTACAGATCATTCAAATAGTTACGTGTGCCAAACACGGCATTAAACGACAACGGATCGGTGAATATTTACCTATCGGCGGTTATCCATTTAACGCTGCTAAATCGGGAAGCGTAAACTCAACTTACGTTGTCTTGAATTTTTAAAAAATCATTAAGTGTCACCTGTTTTGCAACCCCACACCATTACAACTCCCCCTCAATGCTTAAGTGAGGATATCGCACATATCCAGTTTTGGCCAAATGTTTTGAGACTGACACAGTCTGCTTTTTCAATGTTTTTAGGCTGGGTTCACATTAGGATTTGGGGGCTCTGTGGAGGGCTGTGTACTTCCTCTGTTAAGCTCTGCCTACTTCCGCCTACTTCTGCTAGCGTCCTGCATACCTATCTTTAACATTGGGTACGTAGGACATGCGGATGTTGTTTTGACGCACCCACCATCCGTCAAAACACAACTTGTTGCGTTCCCGTGCGGTCGGAGGACACGTCAAAACAATGCATCTGCATACATCCGCATGTCCTGCGTACCCAATGTTAAAGGTAGGTATAAAGGACGCATGCAGAAGTATGCAAAGCTTAACGGAGGAAGTACGCAGCCTTCCGCAAAGCCCCCAAACGCTAATGTGAACATAGCCTTAGTCTTTTAGTCAGATGTTTATGTGGTCACTGAAGTACAATTAGCACAAAAGCATTTCATAAGGTTTTAGACTTTAACCCCTTCCTGACATTTGCAGTATATGTACATCATGATCGTGAAAGACTTCCAATATAATGAAGTACATGTACATCATGGTGATTGCCCACGATCAATGCCAGGTGTCAGCAGATTCTGACAGCTGACACCCGGCTCTCAGTGCCAGGACCAGTGTGCGCACCGCTCCCGGCACTTTAGCCTCCTAAATGCTGCGATTGCTGAGATTGTAGAACTTAGAGAGCAGGCAGAGGGAAGAAAACCCCTCTGCCCTTGGATCGGAAACTCCGCAACATTATTGCAGGGTCCGAACGTTGCCATGGTGACCCGATGTCATCATTACAACATCCGGGTCACCAAGCATTAGCAAGTTAGTTAGATCATGCACAGTGCATGATGTAAGTAACTTGTGTCTGCTCTTGCATTGCTATACCTTGTAACTGTGATCAAACTACAGAAAGTGAAAGTCCCATTGTGGGAATAAGTAAAAAAAGTGAAAAAAAAGTAGTACAAATAGTTTTTGAAAAATCACAAAATAATAATAATGTTTATATCTATCTATCTATCTATCTATCTATCTATCTATACAGTTTTTCCATTACCACATGGTGGACCCCGGGTTGTGAACGCACCTTATTATTATTTCTTATTTGGTGTGTTCCGCCAATCCTAACAGTGTGTGACAGAAGCTAAACATTAAGGCTGTGTTCACACACAGCGTTTTTTTAGCGGTTTTTACCGCGATTTTTGCTATAAAACCACTATAAAACCACTAAAAATAAGCTGCACAGTCATTTCTATGCATTTTGCACTTTTTGTGCACATTGATGCGTTTTTTACCGCGAAAAAACCGCATCGCGGTAAAAAACGCAGCATGCTCATTAATTTTGCGGATTTTCCCCGTTTTAGGCCTCTTCCATGCGGTTTTAAACCACTGCGGAAAAAAAACGCATCAAAAATAGGTGCGGTTTCTGGGAAGGGATTCAGGTTTTTGAGCAGAAAATTTCTTCAACGTGTGCACTTAGCCTAAAACCAGATATAAATCTGGTATTGCTGTAATCGTAATGTGATCCAAATTGTTATGTAAAATGTTTCCAATAAAAGCTTCAACTCAATCCACAAAGAAAACAAGCCACTGTTAGTTGAAATGTAGGGGGTTTCCATGTTACTGGTAGCACAAAGTCTCTGGAAAAGTGATATGGTCCTTGCCCCCCAAAAGAAATCCAGCAAATTCTGTGCGCTCAAATCCAAATGCCCCCTCCCTTCTGAGACCCAGTGTGCATAAACCACATTTAGCGTCCACATGTTTGGCATTTCTGTAGTGATGAGAGTCCACCTAATTTCCGGTGCATGAGCTGGAAACAATGTACTGGTCACTACAATGACATTTTGCAATTTTCACTCAGCAACATCCACTGCTGCTTGTTTCTGGAAAACTCCCATGCAGTCAAAATCATCACTACACCTGTACACAAATTTCCAAAGGGGTATAATTTGGAAAATGAGTTCATTTGAGGTAGGATTCTGCTCTTCTGTCACTTAGGGCTTCCTATATGGAGTCTGCCAACTGTTATAGAAAATTCTACGCTCCAAGATGCCTATTTGCCAATAGCGCTCTGTCCCTCCTGAGTCTCATCGTATTGCTAAGGCTGGTTTCACATTTGCGTTTTTTAGGCTGGTTTCACATTTGCGTTTTTTAGCGCTGGAAAAAAACGCATACGTGCGCATGCGATTTTTCCCCTATATTTAACATGGGTGCGCATACCTGCGCACTTGTAAGCGCATGTATGCGATTTTCATGCGCTGCGTTTTTTTGGGGTGTGCGTTGGTATTTTCCAGACGCTGCATGTTGCATTTTTTGGCCCTTGAAAAAATCGCATGCGCACGTATGCGCACGTTTTGCGCTAAAAATGGCCATTATAGCCTATGGATGCGCATACGTGCGCACTGGCATGCGCAGGTATGCGCTTTTTTAGCGCAGCGTTTTTTGGGTGGTGTCCACTTTTTATCCTAGTTAGAATCTTCTAAAGTCCAAAAAAAAAAGGCTATATAAAGGAGGTGCCTGCCAAAACTCTGCCACTACTACACTAGACAGATTGAAGAGCAGACATTCAACCAAGAACCCATTATATCAGCGAAGAATGTGAGTATATTACATTATATGCCTGTCCTTTTAAATTATGTATGTACTAATGATTTTTATTATTTTTACATGCAGTATGTCTTCAGAATCGGAGTATTCCCCATCGCGGCAGGAATTGGCGCAAGCAGACCGTGAGGTGATTATTTTCGTGCATCTGGTAAGTATATCTGCTGCTTCTCCAAATCTCTTACGTTTTTTTCAACTTTCAGACATCGTCATCATCATCTGCGGACGTGAATAGTGAGGGCGAACAGCAGGAGCAGCGAAGCCAATTCCCGGTGGTTATACGTAATGTAAGTATCAAATGATTTGTAATGTTTTTTTTTTTTTTTTATCTTCTATTTTTACTCTTTTTTTTGTTTCTTTTTTTGTAACTTTTTAGTCAATTTAAATTTGATTATTCTAATGAATGTGTTTTGTCTAGGTTCCACAACGGGATGAAGACGTCTACCTGGATAATGAGCAGCTCATCAGCCTGGTCCAGGAGCGTTCGCCGTTGTGGGACAGCCGTGACCGGCTGTACAAGGACAATGTGGTGACACGGCGGCTATGGAATGAGGTGGCCGCAGCGTTGATGGATGGCTGGGACAGCGCCACAGCATCCGCCAAAAAGGCGTTTAGTGAGTATTTCCCTGCTCTGTATTGTGCCGCAGTGACTGTTGTCCTTGACGGCACTGTTGGGTTTCGTGCTAGGCGTATTCTAGCAGGAAACCCAACAGTGTCATCGTGGTCTACAGTGACTGCTTTGAGTATTGTATTGCTACATTGTGCCGCAGTGACTGTTGTCCTTGACGGCACTGTTGGGTTTCGTGCTAGGCGTATTCTAGCAGGAAACCCAACAGTGTCATCGTGGTCTACAGTGACTGCTTTGAGTATTGTATTGCTACATTGTGCCGCAGTGACTGTTGTCCTTGACGGCACTGTTGGGTTTCGTGCTAGGCGTATTCTAGCAGGAAACCCAACAGTGTCATCGTGGTCTACAGTGACTGCTTTGAGTATTGTATTGCTACATTGTGCCGCAGTGACTGTTGTCCTTGACGGCACTGTTGGGTTTCGTGCTAGGCGTATTCTAGCAGGAAACCCAACAGTGTCATCGTGGTCTACAGTGACTGCTTTGAGTATTGTATTGCTACATTGTGCCGCAGTGACTGTTGTCCTTGACGGCACTGTTGGGTTTCGTGCTAGGCGTATTCTAGCAGGAAACCCAACAGTGTCATCGTGGTCTACAGTGACTGCTTTGAGTATTGTATTGCTACATTGTGCCGCAGTGACTGTTGTCCTTGACGGCACTGTTGGGTTTCGTGCTAGGCGTATTCTAGCAGGAAACCCAACAGTGTCATCGTGGTCTACAGTGACTGCTTTGAGTATTGTATTGCTACATTGTGCCGCAGTGACTGTTGTCCTTGACGGCACTGTTGGGTTTCGTGCTAGGCGTATTCTAGCAGGAAACCCAACAGTGTCATCGGGGTCTACAGTGACTGCTTTGAGTATTGTATTGCTACATTGTGCCGCAGTGACTGTTGTCCTTGACGGCACTGTTGGGTTTCGTGCTAGGCGTATTCTAGCAGGAAACCCAACAGTGTCATCGGGGTCTACAGTGACTGCTTTGAGTATTGTATTGCTACATTGTGCCGCAGTGACTGTTGTCCTTGACGGCACTGTTGGGTTTCGTGCTAGGCGTATTCTAGCAGGAAACCCAACAGTGTCATCGTGGTCTACAGTGACTGCTTTGAGTATTGTATTGCTACATTGTGCCGCAGTGACTGTTGTCCTTGACGGCACTGTTGGGTTTCGTGCTAGGCGTATTCTAGCAGGAAACCCAACAGTGTCATCGGGGTCTACAGTGACTGCTTTGAGTATTGTATTGCTACATTGTGCCGCAGTGACTGTTGTCCTTGACGGCACTGTTGGGTTTCGTGCTAGGTGTATTCTAGCAGGAAACCCAACAGTGTCATCGGGGTGTACAGTGACTGCTTTGAGTATTGTATTGCTAAATTGTGAAGCAGTGACTGTTGTACTTGACGGCACTGTTTTTTTTTATCAACAGTGGACAAAGTCCGAACACGTTGGCGTTCGATCAAGGACCGCTTCAACAGTGATGTTCGTGCTGAGGGCCAGGTTCGCAGTGGATCTGCGTCAAGGACCAGAACTAGATACCGTCACTATCACGCGTTGCAGTTCCTAAGACCGGTCCTTGCCACAAGATCGTAAGTATTATACATTTTGGGTTTTTATTTTTATTAATCTGTGTTTTTCTAATCCACAGCTGATGCTTCTTGTAAAGGCATGGTAGTAATGATTTTCCTTTCTTCCACAGCACCTGGAGCAGCACCCTGCAACCTGGCCCTGGAGCGGTCCTTCCTCGGACGTCCTCTGACCCGTCCCAGCCATCCGACAGCCAGGAAGCACCTTGCAGGTCCCACACACACACAGCTGGTGACCAGGAAGCTGGGCCATCAGGTGTTCCCCTGTCCCAGGTCTCTGCCACTGGTTATGCGGGCACTACCCGCCAGCGGCAGAGGGCCTTGGACAGGAATGTCTTGCCCGAGTTTATGCATTTGAGCGAGACATTTAATTCCAGCCTCAAGTCACTGTCCGACAGAGTTGAAAGCGGTTTTGCACTGATGGAACGTGGTTTTAACCACTTTGAACACCGCTTCAATTCTGTAGAACAGCGCCTTGACCGTCTGGAGGCCGACCTCAACAGACCAGCACACCATTTTTTTAGTAAGATTGAAAAGGGCATGGCGGAACACCTTAGTCCTGATCAACAGCTGAATGTGCTGCAGGCCTGCAACAATGCTTTCTTGCAGGCTATGCAGCATAATCGGTACGGTCAGCAGTCAGTGGTGTCCTTTCCACCTGTGCCACCATTGACTCGCTTCACCTCACTACCGACTTGTGCTGCATACCACTGCACGGACACCTCTCTTCAAAGGCTGGACACCCACCGTTACACCACCACAAGTCTGAGTGCAGCTGGTCACTTCACCGACACCACCATGGCAAGCGCTGCTCCTGTCTGGAGCACCACCGCCAATCCCATGCATGCGTGGAGCTCAGCCACCACTAGGCAAACATGGAACAGCCCTGCCACTACAACAACATGTAGTAGCCCTGCCACCACCACTCTGCAAACCTGGGCCATCACTGCCGCCACCAGTCCTCCTGCAAGGACGAGCACTGACCAAGAAGAGCAGCATCAGCCACCTCAGCAGCAGCAGCCAACTCAGCAGCCGCCACCTCAGCAGCAGCAGCCACCTCAGCAGCAGCCGCCACCTCAGCAGCAGCAGCAACCACCTCAGCAGCAGCCGCCACCTCAGCAGCAGCAGCAACCACCTCAGCAGCAGCAACCACCTCAGCAGCAGCTGCCACCTCAGCAGCAGCCGCCACCTCAGCAGCAGCCGCAACCTCTGCAGCAGCAGCCGCCACCTCAGCAGCAGCAGCCATACCAGCAGACGGGGGACCTACATTCCATATTTGCCCCTACTTCAAGGCGAAATCAATCAAGGCGGGCATTGGGCCAAAGTCGGTCCAGGCACACAAGCCTACGGCGACATGCCATTACAACTAATGTAACTGAACAGATTTCCTCTCCTACAAGTGTTCCAAGTTTAATTCCCTTAACTGGACTACCTTCCCCCACAAGTTTTGTTGCCCCTTCCCCTCAAACACCGTCTTCAACTGCAAGTGTTGCATATTCCCTGCACACCCCCAAATTGAAACCATCTGCCCCCAAACGCCGTAAAAAATAATTTTTAAATTTTTTTTTTGTGATAAAAAATAAATTTACATTTGTGGTTCACCATTAATAAGTTTCATTAATGTTGTTTGCGCCGCTCACACACACTGATGGGTAAATACATGTTAAAAACCAACCCAAGGGCTAGTATAGTCATATGTGAAATAACATGGACTAGTATAGTCATTCAAAGGCCTAGTGTAATAACTCTAGTTTTACCAAATAGAATCTGGTTTCATGAAAAACAAATTGTTGAAACTTGTCTAAAAAATAAAGTTTCTTTCTAGTTTCACCACTTTGTTTTTGGTGAAACAAGATGCTAGTTGTTTAAAATGCTAGTTGTTAAAAATCGAGTTATTACAGTAGGCCTTGGTATGACTATACTAGGCCGTGGTATTTCACATATACTACTAGCCCCAAGGCCTAGTATACTCATATTTGAAATACCACGGCCTAGTATAGTCATTCCAAGGCCTAGTGTAATAACTCTAGTTTTACCAAATAGAATCTGGTTTCATGAAAAACAAATTGTTGAAACTTGTCTAAAAAATAAAGTTTCTTTCTAGTTTCACCACTTTGTTTTTGGTGAAACAAGATGCTAGTTGTTTAAAATGCTAGTTGTTAAAAATCGAGTTATTACAGTAGGCCTTGGTATGACTATACTAGGCCGTGGTATTTCACATATACTACTAGCCCCAAGGCCTAGTATACTCATATTTGAAATACCACGGCCTAGTATAGTCATTCCAAGGCCTAGTGTAATAACTCTAGTTTTACAAAATAGAATCTGGTTTCATGAAAAACAAACTGTTGAAACTTGTCTAAAAAATAAGTTTCTTTCTAGTTTCACCAGTTTGTTTTTGGTGAAACAAGATGCTAGTTGTTAAAAATCGAGTTATTACAGTAGGCCTTGGTATGACTATACTAGGCCGTGGTATTTCACATATACTACTAGCCCCAAGGCCTAGTATACTCATATTTGAAATACCACGGCCTAGTATAGTCATTCCAAGGCCTAGTGTAATAACTCTAGTTTTACAAAATAGAATCTGGTTTCATGAAAAACAAACTGTTGAAACTTGTCTAAAAAATAAGTTTCTTTCTAGTTTCACCAGTTTGTTTTTGGTGAAACAAGATGCTAGTTGTTAAAAATCGAGTTATTACAGTAGGCCTTGGTATGACTATACTAGGCCGTGGTATTTCACATATACTACTAGCCCCAAGGCCTAGTATACTCATATTTGAAATACCACGGCCTAGTATAGTCATTCAAAGGCCTAGTGTAATAACTTTTAATGGAGCAGATTACATTCATCCACTCAATGCTGACTTGTATTCCCCATGGACTTTCATTGGGGTTGGGTTTTGAGTGTTGTGTTTTGAGAAAATCACATACTTTGTTTTAAACTATTTGCACAATTTTATCTTGAAAAAAAATGGTTTCCTGATTCATGGCCTGCAGCTTTGCTCATTCCAATATATTTAACGCAGACTAGCAATGCTGCATTTTAACTCGTATGTGTATTTACCTGCCCAGGTGTGTGAACATAACAAAATTCAGTTATAGATGGGAAGTTTTTTAATTAATCGGAGTTTAAAAAATATAGTGCACTCAGTAATGGTATCAAATAAGGATTTTTATTACCATAAACAACAACATTACACCATTTCATCTTGCCAGTGCACCCGTCCTACATCAGAAATAAAGTAGGCCGCAAATTTGTCCCTCATTTGGCCAACTTCAACGGATGACCTGAGAGTGTGCTGAGTGAATTCAGGCAATGGGTTAGGAGCATCATCGTCCAGTTCAAAGGTCGGGTGCTCTTTAGCCATCACAAAGTTATGTAGAACCACACAGGCCTTCACCACCTCATCGACTGTTTCAAGTTTAAGATTAATGGCCGTGCCCAGAATTCGCCATCTGGAAACAAGAATCCCAAAAGCACACTCGACAGTTCTTCTGGCCCTGGTCAGCCTGTAATTAAAAATTTTTTTGGTGTGGTCCAAGTCCCGGCTGGAGTAGGGTTTCAGTAAGTTTCCGCACATTTGAAAAGCCTCATCGCCAACCATTACAAAGGGCAGTGGCGGAGCTTCGGTGTGAGGAA